>NW_027361716.1:24822500-24997500 GCF_039654945.1 Dendrobates tinctorius | reverse complement strand
ATCTTTGTTTCATCAGTCCACAGGACCTTCTTCCAAAATGTAACTGGCTTGTCCAAATGTGCTTTTGCATACCTCAGGCGACTCTGTTTGTGGCGTGCTTGCAGAAACGGCTTCTTTCGCATCACTCTCCGATACAGCTTCTCCTTGTGCAAAGTGCGCTGTATTGTTGACCGATGCACAGTGACACCATCTGCAGCAAGATGATGCTGCAGGTCTTTGGAGTTGGTCTGTTGATTGTCCTTGACTGTTCTCACCATTCTTCTTCTCTGCCTTTCTGATATTTTTCTTGGCCTGCCACTTCTGGGCTTAACAAGAACTGTACCTGTGTTCTTCCATTTCCTTACTATGTTCCTCACAGTGGAAACTGACAGGTTAAATCTCTGAGACAACTTTTTGTATCCTTCCCCTGAAAAGCTATGTTGAATAATCTTTGTTTTCAGATCATTTGAGAGTTGTTTTGAGGAGCCCATAATGCCACTCTTCATAGGAGAATCAAATAGGAGAACTACTTGCAAGTGGCCACCTTAAATACCTTTTCTCATGATTTGATACACCTGGCTATGAAGAGCAAAGCTCAATGAGGTTACAAAACCAATTTAGTGCTTCAGGAAGTCAGTAAAAAGTAGTTAGGAGTGTTCAAATCAAGAAAATGATAAGGGTGCCCATACTTTTGCACCGGTGAAATTTTGTTTAAATGCAGATTGCACATTTTCTGTTAGTACAATAAACCTCATTTGAATCCAGAAATATAACTGAGTCCATCAGTTATTAGATATATGAAACTGAAATACCTGTTGCAAAAACCAAAATTGTTATAAAGAAAAAAGGTTAACATTAATAGGGGTGCCCAAACTTTTACATATGACTGTACTACTACAGGCAGGGCTGACACCAGTGGTGGTGGTACTGCTGCTTGCAACTCCCACATTCAAATTGGCAGATGCTGTGGTATGTTTTTTTTTGTCTTTTACATTACCCTGTTCATTACCAGTTTTTATCTTACAATTTTTATTACACTTATTAACTTCTATCACTGTACAGGTATGCAAAATAGGTTTTTGACACACACACAGCCAGAGAGATAGACAGTTGCAGTTAAGTGTCTGGATTTTTCAGTCTACCGGTATTTATTTTTTTAATTTTTCAAAAACCCATTTACTCCACACTTCCTAAAACTGAACAAGAAACACAAGGTACAGGCCTAGTTTTGGTGTGGCATGCACTGATGTTAAATTCAATTACTAAACCAGGTGTGCAAAAATCAGTGGCTTGTTACACGCATACTTTGAGAGGTAAGCAGATAAATGTCTTGAATTTTATCGATATGATTTTGTCATAATATAATACAGCAGCTGCCAATTACTCTACTTTACTGTGTGATCAATCACTGCCACTGCTCTTTCCTCTCTCTCACACTATCAATTTGATCTCTATATTATTTTCATACTACTGCACTAATTTTGTTGACTACTGCAATTGTATAGGATACACTATCTGTAGAAATTGTCCACTGATTTATGGCTTTCTCTCCCTATCTATACGTACTACTACTCTGACATCCTCTCACTATCCAGATTCACCCTAAAATGGTTTCTACTGTACATTCTTTACATTGGCTTACAGGATTTAATAGTGCCTCCTAATTGACTTTGCTTCACCAAGTCATGTAATAGTTGCAAGGACTAATGGGGTAGCTTGCATGGTCCGAGATCATTTGAATCTTCTCTGGCTAATGTAATGTTCTGCACTCTGTAAAAACATAGCACATCTGTTGGCCAATTCATGAAAATCGTATAGAATAGTAATTTGGTCAGATTTGCTGGGTCAATCACATTTTCCAAAATTTGCCTCGATTTTGATTTGCATCAAATCGTTTAATTGGTCTCTAGTATTTACCCTTCCTCGTCACACCTATTTACCAATGTTCTTATATCTAACATGGAAAATACATATGAACAATAATCAAATTCAGACAAGCATGTTAGTAACCAGAAGAATTTGAGTGGTGCGGACTCTTATATCAGGCTTTATATGGCCTGTGAAGTTAGGTTGGGAAACCCTGATTTATATACGGGATTTTTTTGTTTTCTAATTCATCAAAATAGCAAGAGAGTACTTTCTACCGGCCTGGGGCTGCAATTTTCATTTAAAGAAAGAATGGGCAATCTCAGGCAAGTGAATTTTATAAACATCATCTATTAAGAAAACTAGCCTTAAAGGTATATAATGTTTCCCTAAAAATTCTGACTTTCGGCAAAAGTTGAGTCTGAACTTCTAGGCTGTGGGATACTGGAATGCAAAGTGGGATCCCACAACCCTCCATGGCTCTCCTCACTGTGAAAATGAGAACTCTTTTGTTATCCTGTGCAAATTGCCTCTTCAGAAAGTAAGAGGACTTTTACTCTACAGCGCCACCTATTGGTAGTAGCGATCCTACAAGTCACAATCAACCCTTTAACGAGTCTTGTAGTATGACTTAGGATACAAGCCAAATCAGAATCTCAATTTGCAGACACGGTGTTTCGAGCTGTTGGCTCTCGTCAGTGCAAAGTATGAGATCTGATTTGGCAAGGTGAGAGGCTCTGGACTAGGGTCTAAGAAGTAAGGTTTCTCCTTGCGGAGAGTGACATGCCAGCTGTGGCTTGTCAAGGTAAGGAGACTTATTCGCCGTGCAATGCTCCTCTGGGAAAATAATATGCAAATTGCCTCTTCAGAAAGAAAGAGGACTTTTACTCTACAGCGCCACCTATTGGTAGTAGCGATCCTACAAGTCACAATCAACCCTTTAACGAGTCTTGTAGTATGACTTAGGATACAAGCCAAATCAGAATCTCAATTTGCAGACACGGTGTTTCGAGCTGTTGGCTCTCGTCAGTGCAAAGTATGAGATCTGATTTGGCAAGGTGAGAGGCTCTGGACTAGGGTCTAAGAAGTAAGGTTTCTCCTTGCGGAGAGTGACATGCCAGCTGTGGCTTGTCAAGGTAAGGAGACTTATTCGCCGTGCAATGCTCCTCTGGGAAAATAATATGCAAATTGCCTCTTCAGAAAGAAAGAGGACTTTTACTCTACAGCGCCACCTATTGGTAGTAGCGATCCTACAAGTCACAATCAACCCTTTAACGAGTCTTGTAGTATGACTTAGGATACAAGCCAAATCAGAATCTCAATTTGCAGACACGGTGTTTCGAGCTGTTGGCTCTCGTCAGTGCAAAGTATGAGAACTCACTTTTTGCAGTAATCTATAGCTGCCATGTGATTTACTGAGCTGTTTCCAATAGGTAATATTAGATAGGAAATGAATGTTGAGCACCCTATCAATAGACTGTATTAGAAATTATAACAAAAATCCACAGGGATATTTGAGAAGACCTATAAGACACACTCAACAATTTAATACCTCTTAGTAGTAGTATTGAAACTCAGCACTAAAAAGGATATGTTCCAAAACAAGGTGAATTTATTTACAGCCCGTGAATCAACAGCTAGTGCATAACGTTTCAGTCCACATGAACCTTCATCAGTCAAATGCTGGTGGTAAGAAGTATGTCTATGTTGGGGTACAGTCAGGAAAGAAGTGCTTCCTGACTGTGACTTTTCGCCACCATACCTTATCGCGGATGTACCTCTTATCGCCTTCAACCGGCTTAATTGTCCTACACTTGAACAACACAGCAGCATGTGTCTGACGAAGGTCCATGCAGACCAAAACGTTATCCACTAGCTGTTGATCCACGGATTGTAAATATAGTCACCTTGTTTTGCAACATATCCTTTTGAGTACTGAGTTACGGTACATTACTACTACTGGTACGGATTGGAACCCTACTTAAGGGGGTTTTACACATAGCGATATCGCTAGCAATATCGCTAAAGCGTCACCGATTTTGTGATGCAGCAGCGATATTTCTAGCGATATTGCTATGTGTGATACTTACCTCCGACCGGCTCCCCCGCAGTCTGTCGCTGATCGCGCGAGATCGGCCGGGTCCATTTCTCGTCGGGTGCTTCCTGGTGGGCTTCCTGTGGCGCTGACGAGCGATGCGTGGACGCGGACGGAGGATGTCATGGTCGCCGCGTCTGAAAGGTAAGTAACGACCGCTGCTGCATCGCTGCGTCGCTAGTGAAATCTGCCTGTTTGGCAGCTCACTAGCGACCATTTAGCGATGCACCAGTGATCCTGATCGGGTCATATCGTGGTCAGGATCGCTGGTGCATCGCTAAATGTAAAGGGGCCTTTAGGCATCTCATCTGGATGGATGGATGGATAGATAGACAGAGTGCCGTTTATGATTTTCCACATGTCCTACTCAGACTTATAAGGAAGTATGACTAATACCTGAAATGAGGAAACAAACTTTAAACACAGTTAAATCTTCCTACCTTCCTATCATAGTTAGATCTTCCAATGATATGCAGTTCATTCAACAGTGATGTGCTTACCTTTTGCCGTATTTCTTCTTCCATTTTGACTGGCGAACCCAACTCTGCCACTTGTTTTACTCCTTCACTAGCATATCCTCCAAATTCCCAGAGAACATATTCCTTAGAATGTGACCCACCAATAATTGCAGACCAGTGATTGGCTCTTCCTGTAGAGAATAAACAAGAACACATACTAGTTGCAACTCAATTAATGGGTAAGATTGAAGAAACAGAGCAGAGAAGAATTCATTAGAATGAAAAATCAAATACCATCAGTAAAAAAAGGTAAACATCTATTTGAGCGGTTTTCCACTAATAATATTCTTGACCTATCCTTAGGATTGATCATCAATATTAGATCAGTAGAGGTTCCACACTGGACATGTCTACTAGCTAGATTTTACCAGGTCTTCACTGATGAAATAATATATGAAGTGGCACAGTGCAGCTCTGTCACACTATTTAGTGCTCATTGTCTGACACTGCAGATATGCCCTGGCGTGAATATACGAGCGTTAGTCTACGGTTGAAAAAAAAATTCTGCTGACTAAAGAATTTTTGATGATTTTACCCAAATGAAAGGTGCTGGATTCCAGATATGAATTTAAAAAATATGCAATAGGTCATTTTTTTTCATAAATGAGAAATGTTTGATTAAAGGTTTTAAAGTCTAACATCAAGGGTAGTAAGAAATTCTGAAGAAGCGACAACACATAATATTTTTGGAAAGGCAGAAAAAAATTCATTGTCCAGGACTTCTTAAAAATAATGCTTAATAGGTACGAATTAAATGTCAAATGGATATCATGAGAAACAAAGAGGGTGTCCACCACTAGGAAAGGGGGGGTGCTACAGGCAAACACATTTCAGAAAGAATTCCTTAATAACTGCCACATTATTTTTAGGAAGTTCTGGACGCTGGATTTTTTCTGCCTTTCCTGCAGCACTGCAGGTCTCTGCATTGGACTTCTAAGATGGGTGAGCTGACTTTTTCTTATAAATGTAATATTTTAGTTTTATGCAAAAAACAAGTCTATTGTCTAAAAAAGAACGTAATAGCTGTGTAAAGTTTATCGTGGTCACTCAGTTTATCCCCAAAATATGCATGATAAGCTTTACACACAAAGTCACACATATATATATATATATATATATATATATACACTCACTGGCCACTTTATTAGGTACACCTGTCCAACTGTGTGTTAAGACTTAATTTCTAATCAGCCAATCACATGGCGGCAACTCAGTGCATTTAGGCATGTAGACATGGTCAAGACAATCTCCTGCAGTTCAAACCGAGCATCAGTATGGGGAAGAAAGGTGATTTGAGTGCCTTTGAACGTGGCATGATTGTTGGTGCCAGAAGGGCTGGTCTGAGAATTTCAGAAACTGCTGATCTACTGGGATTTTCACGCACAACCATCTCTAGGGTTTACAGAGAATGGTCCGAAAAAGAAAAAAAAAAAACAGTGAGCGGCAGTTCTGTGGCCGGAAATGCCATGTTGATGCCAGAGGTCAGAGGAGAATGGGCAGACTGGTTCGAGCTGATAGAAAGGCAACAGTGACTCAAATTGCCACCCGTTACAACCAAGGTAGGCAGAAGAGCATCTCTGAACGCACAGTGCGTCGAACTTTGAGGCAGATGGGCTACAGCAGCAGAAGACCACACTGGGTACCACTCCTCTCAGCTAAGAACAGGAAACTGAGGCTACAATTTGCACAAGCTCATCGAAATTGGACAGTAGAAGATTGGAAAAACGTTGCCTGGTCTGATGAGTCTCGATTTCTGCTGCGACATTCGGATGGTAGGGTCAGAATTTGGCGTAAACAACATGAAAGCATGGATCCATCCTGCCTTGTATCAACGGTTCAGGCTGGTGGTGGTGGTGTCATGGTGTGGGGAATTTTTTCTTGGCACTCTTTGGGCCCCTTGGTACCAATTGAGCATCGTTGCAACGCCACAGCCTACCTGAGTATTGTTGCTGACCATGTCCATCCCTTTATGACCACAATGTACCCAACATCTGATGGCTACTTTCAGCAGGATAATGCGCCATGTCATAAAGCTCGAATCATCTCAGATTGGTTTCTTGAACATGACAATGAGTTTACTGTACTCAAATGGCCTCCTCAGTCACCAGATCTCAATCCAATAGAGCATCTTTGGGATGTGGTGGCAACGTTTTTCCAATCTTCTACTGTCCAATTTCGATGAGCTTGTGCAAATTGTAGCCTCAGTTTCCTGTTCTTAGCTGAGAGGAGTGGTACCCGGTGTGGTCTTCTGCTGCTGTAGCCCATCTGCCTCAAAGTTTGACGCACTGTGCATTCAGAGATGCTCTTCTGCCTACCTTGGTTGTAACGGGTGGCAATTTGAGTCACTGTTGCCTTTCTATCAGCTCGAACCAGTCTGCCCATTCTCCTCTGACCTCTGGCATCAACAAGGCATTTCCGGCCACAGAACTGCCGCTCACTGGATTTTTTTTCTTTTTCGGACCATTCTCTGTAAACCCTAGAGATGGTTGTGCGTGAAAATCCCAGTAGATCAGCAGTTTCTGAAATACTCAGACCAGCCCTTCTGGCACCAACAATCATGCCACGTTCAAAGGCACTCAAATCACCTTTCTTCCCCATACTGATGCTCGGTTTGAACTGCAGGAGATTGTCTTGACCATGTCTACATGCCTAAATGCACTGAGTTGCCGCCATGTGATTGGCTGATTAGAAATTAAGTCTTAACACACAGTTGGACAGGTGTACCTAATAAAGTGGCCAGTGAGTGTATATATATATACACACGGTATATTTGTCCTTTGTTTAAGTGTTTTTGTGGAATACATCATCCAACTCTCTGTTCGAGAGTTGGATGATGTATTCCACAAAAACCTTTTTAATAGAGCTAAATTTGTTGTGACTTGTAAGCCTCTGGAACAACGGAATGCTGCTGTCGGTTTTCACGCTGCTTACATAGCTCTACAATTAGAATGAAAGGCAGTTTTTAGCTGCTTATTAAGAAGTCTTCCTATTAGTTATACTAATTACATATTCAGCGTTTCTTTTTGCATATTCTGCATATCGAAATTATATAATTATAATTATGTATAATGATACGTTATTACTGTAACAGTTTCTTAGTAAATAGCATTATGTGTAAAAAAACAGACGTAACTTGAGGAAATGGATGTCATTTTTGGATTCAGCATATCAAAGTTCACGAAACTCATATGTTATTTTGTATCAGCAAAATTGATGTAGAGCAGGGTTATATACAACCAATGTTGAAGCTGGTAACAGCTGACCGTGATGCTATGTAAAATGTACATGCAAAAATTTAGCTATTTTTTCTTCATTGCCCAATGGCAAATTCTGTGACACACCCGTGGTGTCATTTGTAAATGCAAAATTTGGAGCTAAAATAACATTTTTTAGGGAAAACTGTTTTTATTTTAATTTCATGGCTCAATGTTATAAACTTCTGTGAAGCATCTGGGGGTTCAAGATGCTCACCACGTATCTAAGTACATTCCTTGAGGGGTTTAGCTTTCAAAATTGGGTCACTTGTGGGTGATTTTCATTGTTTAGGCTCTCCACATGCGACATGGCATCCGCCAATTGTTCCAGCAAATTTTGCATTCAAAAAGTTAAATGGCGCTCCTTCCCTTCCGAGCTCTGCCGTGCGCCCAAACAGTGGTTTCTCCCTCATATGGGGTATCGGCATGTTCAGGAGAAATTACACAACAAATTTTGAATCCATTTTTTTTCCTGTTACCCTTGTCAAAATAAAACAATTTGGATCTGAAGTCATTTTTTTGAAAAAAAAAGTTAAACGTAATTTTTTTTTAATTCCTTTGAAGCACCTAAAGGGTTAAAAAACTTCTTGAATGTTGTTTTGAGCACCTTGAAAGGTGCAGTTTTTAGAATGATGCTACTTTTGGGTATCTTCTGGGTATCTTCTATCATATAGACCCCTCAAAGTGACTTAAAATGTGATCTGGTCCCTAAAAAAAATTGTATGTAAATTTTGCTTTAAAAATGAAAAATTGCGGGTCAAATTTTAACTCATAACTTCTTAACAAAATTGTGCTGATGTAAAGTAGACATGTGAGAAATGTTAATACTAACTACAGTATCTTGTGTGACATAACTCTGTAATTTAAGAACATGAAAATTCAGTTGGAAAATTGCAAAATTTTAGCCAAATTTCCATTTATTCACAAATAAATACAAGTCATACCGAAGAAATTTTACCATTATCATGAAGTGCAATATGTTACACAAAAAAGAATAACCGGGATCCGTTGACGCGTTCCAGAGTTATTACCTCATAAATTGACAGTGGTCAGAATTTTAAAAATTGGCCTGGTCAATAACGTGCAGACCACCTTTTTTAAGTCAGGTAAAAAAAATAAAAAAAAAATACAAAAATTACAAAAATACCCCCTAAAAAAGTTTAATTATGCCTCCCTTGCTTCTTGCTAGTTTTAGTTTTGTAAATCCTAGGTTGTTTTATGTCAGTTCCATAAAAAAATATTGTTGAAGGTCAGCTCACTTAGCTGTTCCTTGAGGTAAGCACGGGCACACGTGGGTTTAAAGTCTCTGGGTGGTTTATTGCATCATAAACAAAAACCCAAAATGGTAACCAAAAAAACAGCCTTTCTGGCTCAAAAAAAATAAACAGGGGCGTGGCCTAGGACCCTGGCTATGTAGGCAGCAGGAGTCCAGAGCTCCCGGTCTGATATCCTCAAAGCGACCCACAAAGCGACTGGAGGTACAGTATACTTAAAGAATTTTATTCGGTTCAGAAGAGATCCCTGAACACCCTAGATCATTTTGATTCTACTTTCAAGCTCCTTGGTCCAGGAAAAGTGAAATTTCAACTTTCCAGAAGCCGATGGTGAGAGCAGTGAGGAACCGGCGGAAGGATACCGCTCTGTGCCATTGTCTTTCCTGAGGAGAAAATTTCATACTAAATGCAGCGATGACAAAAAGATACCTAAATTCATCATTCCCTGCTTTGGGGTACTCGTTCGTTTTTATTGTTTAAACAGAGGCACAATGAAGTTCTGGACTTTTAATCATTGCGGGCCTGCAGACTGACAGAGCAGGGCTGAGGAGTGGAGTGATACCACTCTCCACCGTGAGCTCCTTTGAAAAGAGGATCCGAGGACAAGTGCGGGCTTCCTTCTCAGAAAGGACCACTGGGTCTGGCCTTCCTAATCTTAAGGTACCCACTGCCACCCGTTACTCCAGGGCACACCCGGTTCCTGGTCCCCTGGAGTCGGTGTCCAGACAGCACGTCGTCCGGGTCTTCTTCCGCGGCACATGAAAATAGTCCCGATGGATGCATAAGATTATGCGGTAGTGGGAATAACTTTGGAGCAGCGGTTTACATCGCTGGGGGACTACCTATCCCTATCCCCTAATCTGAGACACATCAACAGCCCTGCCTTTTGACCCCGGCCGGGGGACCTGTGGTGCGACGGAGCGGTGTTGAGTGGCGGAGTAATACTGCTCGCCACTAGTGCGCACCCTCAGGATAAAGTTTTCATACAGTGTGCACGTTCCTCTCCCTGTGAAGACCGACGGGACTGACTCTATGGACCTCGGGACACCCCTGGCTACCCACTAAACCAACGCACACCCGGTTTCTAACCCATTAGACCCGGTGTGCAGGTGCAGGGCCGCACCTATAATGAGGCAACATGAGCTTGTTGCCTCAGGCGGCGCCACCTGCTAGGCGGCAGTGGGAGCATTCAGTGCAGGAGACCCGATACACAAAGTCCTGAGCATTGCTCCAGTGAAGAGCTCAGTGCCGCCTCCAGCACTGGCTCCTCCTCTCTCTTCTTTCCCCCACACTCTCTGTCTGATCAGGACATCGGCAGTGAGGGACAAAGCAGGGGAGCTCGGAACCAGAAAAGGCCAGAAATCACCTCAGTTTGTGACAATTACAGTGGCCAGTAGGTGGCAGTGTCACAAATTGATGCTGCCCTGTCCTGGCTCCAGATGATGACTGCTCCCTCCACTGCAGGAAGGACCCCCAACACCCACGATTCCTGAGAATAGCTGCTGCCCCTGCTTGCTGATGCCTCTGTACACTGTTCCCTCCATAACTCCTTCCTCTGCAGCTGCCATCCTGAGATCACAGGAGGCAGTTGGACCGAGAGGAGGGGGAGATCCTGTCTACAAAGATTCAGAGGAGGCAGCAGCTCCCTGCATACTCCTGTGATGGGGCCGATATGGAGCACTAACTTCTGTTAAGGCTGTTCTTCATCACACTGGAGTATATGGAATGTAATGTATAGTGCATGTAATAGTGTGTATAGTGTGTGCTTTCCTGTGTGTGAATGGATGCATAGGTTTTTTGTGTGTGTATTTGTAGTATGTGTAGTGTACAGTATGTGTTTCTCTGTAGTGAATGAGCATATATGGATATACTGCCTGTGATTCTTGAGTATGATCAGGCCTGAACCCACAATTGTCTCTGCTTGGCAGGATCCCACATAACAAATAACAATTCCTTACATATATCTAGCACAGTGTAACCTGTGAACCCCCTGGAGTATCCGGACTCCTATTCAGTCATGTGCTGGAGTGCAGGTGTGGCGCCCCCAGGAATATGGTCACCACACTGGCATTGCCTTCCTCCAGGGAGGGTGATGTCAGGCTTGGAAGCAATGGAGGGTCTCTCTGACAGTTAACCATGTCATGCAACACAGTTCCCACTCCAGGCCAGCAGAGGGAGCTCTGAACCAGAATTGGGGGAGGAGTACTCTCTGAGGGCCAGGAGGGGAAATTAGTTAGTTAGTGTGAGGAGGGCGAAGTGTGTGGACGTGAGGAGAAGAGCTGGAAGATTGAGCAGAGAGTTGAGGCTCATTCCCAGCTAGAGCGCATGATCTGGAGTCTGGTCTCTATGGTTGTATGGATACTGAAGGTCCTGCAAGAGAAACCAGAGGAATAGGAAGCTGTAAATGCTCTATTCCCAACTAAGACTCGGAGGCACAACAGCGAAGGGTGAGCCAAGAGAGATAGAAGGCTACCGCTGTCTGCCAAACGAGGTAGATCCAAAAGGGAAGAAGGAGGAACGTCAGTGTAACACTGTACTGCATGTACCTCAAGTAAGCGCTAGAGAGGAGACTACACAACCCATCTGACAGAGAGATTCCTAAGTTGCTTCCAGGCTAATCATCTCCTGTGCCATCTGTAATCTGGACCCTGGACTGCACTTACAAGTAAGGGTAAAGAAACTACATTCCACTGTGTCCTTGCCCTCTTCCTACAACTTCTTCAGCACTGAAACATCTGTGTGCCAGACACTGCACCCTCTTCCCCAACACCTATCTACACTGCCCTGGGACCAACAGCCTTGTCTGTGGAGGGCTACAACATCTCTGCTGCACCACACCATCTGTCCCAGAGGATCTGTCTGCAGCGTCGGCTTAACACCTTCATTGCCGAACACCACAGGTGGCGTCACGAATCACTCATAAATTTTATTCCATCACTCAAACCCCCTTTTACATGGGCACCCAGGGCCACGGACCGGGTCACCGCTGCTGTGACATTCCCCTCTGAAGGACTGGCCCGGTACCGAGTACCCCACAGCCCTGGGAGGGCGACCCATTTTGGTGTCACGAACAGGATTATGGAGCCTGGTATCCCCGGGTCCTGTGTGCCAGAGACTGTTTTGTGTACTGTGGACTGTTGGCGCCATTGCTGTCATTATCCCGCTGCTTGGCACGCGCGGGAACCCAAAGAGGCGGGCCGTCATGGGCAGAGCCTGCCAAAGAGCGCAAGGAAGTGAAGTGCCGAGCGGGAAGAGAGGACAGAGCGCGAGAGGGGGAGGAGCTGAGGCCTACAGCCGGTAAGCCGCTCAGCCCCGGGGCCTGGCAACTGTTAACTAAGGGGGAAGGAGAATGTCTTAGGCAAGCGCCGATGCAGCGGCGGATGCCCTCGCCAGCCCCTCAGCGCCGCAAGATGCAGTGCCCAACTCGGCTGCGGCTCCAATAGCACCCACCGCAGCGGTCCCCATAATACCGCTGTCTATGCCTTACATACTGGGAGCAGCCTGGCTACCGCAGTTTTCAGGGGAGTCACATACCCTGAGTGAATTTAAAGAGAGACTGTGCAGTTTGTTTGAGCTGTATCCTCTATCTGAAAGCCAGAAGGTGAACATCCTGATTGGGCATCTAACAGGTGCAGCACAGAGAGAAGTAAAAGCCTGGCAGGACACTGACAAAGAGACTGTTAAAAAGATTTTGGCCAAGCTAGGAAGCATCTTTGACACCAGCACTGCAGCTGAAATCAAGATGAGGATCTTTGGATGTAAACAGAAAGCGCAGGACAGTATATGGGACTATGCTCTTAACCTGCAGGAGGCGCTTCGAGCCGTCAAGCAGATTGACCCTGACAGTGTGAAAGATGGAGACGGACTGTTAAAGGAGCAATTCATTGAGGGACGCCTATCCAGTAACCACAGAGCCAGCTGCGCATCATAGCCCTACAGAACCCTGATCTAGACTCTGCTGATTTCAAGGACAGGGCTATCCGGGTGCTGCAGGAACCAACTGTCAGCCGTCCAGCGCTCCCTAGGCACTAAGCGATCACCTACCACCAGGAAGCAACATCTTTCCCTTCCATCCCTGTGGAGGCTGATGCACAGACTCTGGACAAAGATCCCTCTGCAGAACTGCATCTTCAGGTCCAGGAGTTGACCAAGGGTATGGCTGCACTTGCTAAAACCGTGCAGTCCTTGCAGGTGTCATCAAAGGAGAAGATCCAGCTGGCCTCCAGTCCAGAGGATGCCCCGTGGCTAAAGAAGAAGAGGATCCCGCCACTCCGAAGAAGGAACAACGATCGCTATGACCAGGACGGACATCCCATCTGTCGTCACTGCCACAAGGCAGGCCACATTGCAAGATTCTGACATTTAAACGAGCAACCCTTGGGGCAGAGGGCCAACCCCCAGGAGTAGGACCACAAGGCCCAAAGAACTGGCGAGTCAAGTATCTTGGAGGGAGACCAATCCTTCCAGTGGTGATTGACGGCATCCCCATGAACGCTTTGCTGGACACTGGCTCCCAGGTGACCACTATGCCCGATATCCTCTACAAGCGGTTTTGGGCTGACTCTGAACTTACCCGTGGCCCAAGTGATGAACTCACAGTGGTTGCCAGTAATGGTCAGTCTTTACCGCAAGTGGGATGTAAAGAAATTACTGTTAAAGTGGGTAGAGTAGAGTTAAAATCTCAAGGTCTGATAGTTGTGGATATTGATCGACGAGAATGTAATCCCATGATGACTCTTGTACAAATGTAATTGAAAATTGTCTTTCTGAGGTTATTGTCTTGTTGCAACAGGTGGCTAAGGCCTCTTTCACATTTCAGTTTTTTGTGTCAGTTACAATCCGCCAAAAAGGCAGAGAAGCGGATCCGTTATTAACTGATGTGAACAGATGCCACAGGATCCGTTTTTTGACGGATCCGCAAAATGAGGAAATTTAAAGGAACCGCTGGCCGGGAAGGGGGGGGGAGAGAGAGAGAGATTTTTTTTTTGTCCGGCACCCAGACAGAATTTCGGGTTAAATCAGTGTCTGGAGGATCCGCCGACCAAAAAAACGTTGCAAGCTCCGTTTGGAAATCTTTGAGGATGTTAACGGACAGCAACATTATGGCGGATCCTCACAAAAATGGATGCAACGGACGGCAATCCGTCAAAATCCGCCAATAATGGAAGTCAATAGGGAAAAAAATGGATCCGCAAAAAAAAATTGCGGATCCGTTTTTTTCAAAACCTGGCGGATTTTGACTCATTGTAAAAAACGGAAGTGTGAAAGAGGCCTAAGACTGCTGGTTCCAGTGAACAATGAGTCCTGCAGAAGGAGATCAAGGCCCTAATGCAAAGACAGCAGGTAGAACTCTCTTGCGGAGAAATTGGCAGCGTCAGAGTGAGTAATTCTTTCCCAATTGCAATACCCCTCAGATGTGAAATGTTGATTTGGTGTCGGGCAGCCATAGGCCTCAGAGGAAAAGATTACCAGGCATTGGTAGAACCAGTGTACTCTGACAGCCGGCCCACTGTCCTGACAGCCAGAGGGGTAGTTGATGTACGTAAAGGGAGAGAACCAGTACGCCTTTTGGATTGTGGGGAGGAGGAGGCCACAATACCTCGGTATGCCACAGTTGCTAAGCTGCTCACTGTCAGTAATAATGCAATGCAGGCAGCAGAGCCCTTGGTCTCATCCGACCAGGTGGAGGACAATGGCTCTGTGGAGTGGTGTCAGCAACTGCAGGTGGGAACTGACTCCACCCCTTCATACCAAAAGAATGGGGTTTACAGAGTGACCCAGGATTATGAGCGGGTATTCAGTAAACACCCTCTAGATTTTGGGAAGGCAAAAGGGGTTCAACATCATATCCCCACTGGAGATCATCCACCCATAAAAGAAAGGTACCAGCCTATACCCCCAACACAATACCAATCTGCCAAAGGTATGTTGACAGAGATGAAGGAAGCAGGGGTTATCAGAGACAGTTGTAGCCCCTGGGCAGCTCCAATAGTTTTTGTAAAGAAAAAGGATGGTACCATGAGAATGTGTGTTGATTACAGGAAAATTAACAGTATTACACATAAGGATGCCAACCCATTAACCAGAATTGAGGAATCATTAGCTGCACTTAAAACTGCTAACTATTTTTCCACCTTAGATCTCACCAGTGGGTATTGGTAGGTTCCCGTGGCAGAGGCAGACAAGGAGAAAACAGCATTTACCACCCCAATGGGTCTCTGTGAGTTCAACAACATGCCGATCGGGCTCTGCACCGTCCCAGGAACATTCCAACGGCTGATGGAGTGCTGCCTGGGACACAAGAACTTCGAGACGGTTCTGTTGTACCTTGATGATGTCATTGTTTTCTCCAAGACTTATGAAGACCATCTGGAGCACCTGGCTGAGGTGTTTGAAGCCCTGTCCAACTTTGGCCTGAAGGTGAAGCCTTCCAAATGCCACCTCCTGAAGCCCAAGGTTCAGTACCTCGGTCATGTAGTAAGTGCAGAAGGTGTGGCACCGGATCCTGACAAAGTCACAGTCATCCGGGACAGGCAGAAGCCCAGCAACCTCCATGAAGTACGTCAATTCCTCGGGCTGGTAGGCTACTACCGAAGGTTCATCAAAGGCTTCACTGAGATAGACACCCCTATGCAAAATCTTCTGGTGGGTTAGCCCAAGAAGGCCAGAAAGCAGAGTCCTATATTCGACTTGAATGAGGAGCTGGAGAGGTCCTTCACTCGACTGAAGATGGCTCTCACAGGAGATGAAGTTCTGGCCTACCCAGATTATGACCAACCCTTTGTGTTGTATATGGATGCCAGCAACGTCGGACAGGGAGCAGTACAGTCACAGGTACAGAATGGCAAAGAAAGAGTGATCTCCTACGCCAGCAGGAAGCTGCGTCCCACTGAAAGGAACCCTGACAACTACAGTTCCTTCAAGCTGGAGTTCCTTGCCGTAGTCTGGGCTGTGACTGAACGATTCAATCATTACCTAGCTTCAGCCAAGTTTACCATCTTCACGGACAACAACCCGTTGACTCACTTGGAAACTGCAAAACTAGGTGCACTGGAGCAGCGGTGGATGGCTCGGCTGTCTAACTATGAATTCACCATCAAGTACCGAGCAGGGCACAAGAATGCCAATGCTAATGCGCTGTCCAGGATGCCTAATCTGCCAGATGCAGGAGAAGACCATGAGGCACTTGAAGAAATCGAGTTACCTGCCTTCCAACGGCCAACTGCGGCCCAACGTGCCCAAGGAGTGAGAAATAGACGGTCTGGCTTGAAAGAGGCCACCCTAAATCCATTGCCTCATCATGACTGGGCAGAAAAGCAGGATACCGACCCCGCAGTCCGCCTGGTGAAGGAGCTACTGTTACAAGTTGACTCATGCCCAGAGTCGGATGCTCCTGAAGAAACCCAACAGTTGTGGAAGGAAAGAGGTCGGCTGTTCATCTATGAAGGAAAGCTGTGCCGGAGGAGTATCAATACCCGCACTCATGAGCTGGTCTGGTAGGTGGTAGTCCCAAAGAGAGAAGCATCAATGGTCTTGGAAGCATACCATAATGGAGCTGGACACTTCGGATGGAAGAAGTTGGAGGCCTTGCTCCGAGAGAGATTCTACTGGGCTGGTATGAGGAAAGCCATTGAAAATTTGTGCCGGAAGTGTGGACAATGCAACCTGCGCAGAAAAGACCATAACAGCCAGCGAGCTCCTTTGCAGCCAATAATAACCAAACAACCACTTGAGTTGGTCGCCCTGGACCATGTGAAGCCGGTCCCAAGCCGTTCAGGCTACATTTATGCTCTTACCATCGTTGACCACTACTCAAGATTCTTGGTAGTCGTGCCTGTCAAGGATCAAACAGCCAGAACAGCAGCCAGAGCATTCCAACAGCACTTTTGTAGACCACACGGATATCCAGAGTGAGTGCTTACAGATCAAGGTCCTGCTTTTGAGGCAGAAGTGTTCCAGGAATTCTGTAACTTGTACGGTTGTAAGAAGATCAGGACAACACCGTACCATCCACAGACCAATGGCATGTGTGAAAAGATGAACCAGGTGGTGATCGACCTACTGAAGACCTTGCCCTTGGAAGAGAGGAATCTGTGGCCAGAAAAGTTGCCAGATCTGGTTGACCTCTACAACCACATTCCTGTGAATTCCACCAACTGCACTCCAGCCTACCTAATGAGAGCAAGGCCTGATAAGCTGCCTATTGATTTGGATATTGGAGTCCTGACACCTGAAGTGACATCACCAGATGCTGACTGGGATACAGAGAGGCAGCAACAGTACAGAAGAGTACAAGAGTGTGTGGAAAAGAGTCTAGGTCAGGCAAGACAAAAACAAGAGAGGAACTACAATCAGCATGCACCTGCAGTTCCCTTGTCACCAGGAGAACAATTCCTAAAGAGGAAAAGAAGGATGCATAAATTGGATGACCAATGGGAAGCTAAACCCTACACCATTCTACCCTCAAACTTTGACAATACCAAGGTATGCCTTATCAGTAAGGATGGGGGAGAAACCTCAGCAGCAATATCAAGGTATCATTTGAAATTATGCCCTAACCAGCTAAAGTAAAGAATGGAAGAACAAAATAACATCCAACCCATAGAAGAAGAAAAGGTCAGTACTATACTTGGAGAATTCCCTGCAAATTGGACTAAAGTAAATGATGCCATAGTGGTGCCAGTGTTGATATTTCCCCAACTGGTAGTACAAGAAGAAGTGACTCAAGAAAATCCTGAAAATCAGACAGCAGATGCCACACCAGCAGTGGAGCCAGAGAACCCTCACCTTGCCAGTGGTGAATCTGTCATGCCCACAGTGAGTAGAAGTGGTCCTAGGAAATCTAATATCCCCGTGCTACGCAGAACCACCAGTAGTGTATCCAGTACATCACACACTACACCAGTAGTTAGCATCAGGCAACCAGTAAGATCCTCAACCACACCAGTGTTACGTAGATCTACCCGTACTACTCAAGGTATACCACCCATTAGATTCCGCATATGAATAAGTTAAAGCAATGTAAGTGTTAACATGTATATATGTAACTTTTCAAATTTTGTGCCTACAGATATTCTGTAAGAAATTTCCTTTTTTGAGTTTTCCCGTTTGTGTTATGGACAATTGAGCCACAGGACTAGGTGTGGTCAAAAACTTCTTTTGTACATACAGTAGTTCACCATTTGCCCAGGAATGGACCATGGACATTGACGCATGGGCTAATCATCACAGGACTATTTTTGGAGCTTTTGGTTTTTGTAATTTTTCATTTTTCTAAATCTTGTACATTTATACTTGTTTATTTGTTTATATGTTGTGTATGTTTTTTTTCATCAGCCCAGGAGTGCTGAGTTGCACTAGGGGGGAATGTGGCACCCCCAGGAGCATGGTCACCACACTGGCATTGCCTTCCTCCAGGGAGGGTGATGTCAGGCTTGGAAGCAATGGAGGGTCTCTCTGACAGTTAACCATGTCATGCAACACAGTTCCCACTCCAAGCCAGCAGAGGGAGCTCTGAACCAGAATTGGGGGAGGAGTGCTCTCTGAGGGCCAGGAGGGGAAATTAGTTAGTTAGTGTGAGGAGGGTGAAGTGTGTAGACGTGAAAAGAGCTGGGAGATTGAGCAGAGAGTTGAGGCTCATTCCCAGCTAGAGCGCATGATCTGGAGTCTGGTCTCCACGGTTGTATGGATACTGAAGGTCCTGCAAGAGAAACCAGAGGAATAGGAAGCTGTAAATGCTCTATTCCCAACTAAGACTCGGAGGCACAACAGCGAAGGGTGAGCCAAGAGAGATAGAAGGCTACCGCTGTCTGTCATACGAGGTAGATCCAAAAGGGAAGAAGGAGGAACATCAGTGTAACACTGTACTGCATGTACCTCAAGTAAGCGCTAGAGAGGAGACTACACAACCCATCTGACAGAGAGATTCCTAAGTTTCTTCTAGGCTAATCATCTACTGTGCCATCTGTAATCTGGACTGCACTTACAAGTAAAGGTAATGAAACTACATTCCGCTGTGTCCTTGCCGTCTTCCTACAACTTCTTCAGCACTACTACATCTGTGTGCCAGACACTGCACCCTCTTCCCCAACACCTATCTACACTGCCCTGGGACCAACAGCCCTGCCTGTGGAGGGCTACATCTCTGCTGCACCACACCATCTGTCCCAGAGGATCTGTCTGCAGCGTCGGCTTAACACCTTCATTGCCGAACACCACAGGTGGCGTCACGAATCACTCATAAATTTTATTCCACCACTCAAACCCCCTTTTACATGGGTGCCCAGGGCCACGGACCGGGTCACCGCTGCTGTGACATTCCCCTTTGAAGGACCAGCCCGGTACCGAGTACCCCACAGCCCTGGGAGGGCGACCCACAGGCAGTGCGGTGCAGGTGTATGTGATGCTATCAGTGCAGAGCGGCCGGATCTCTGGTACCCAACACCTGGATCTTCTGCAGTTCTCGCCCCTCTGAGCCTCACATTATCACACCTCAGCTATAATGGCCTCTCTGTGTAACATGATTCCAGAGCTCTACAGTCACATATTGCTCTGGTCATTCTAGCAATGGACCTAACAGTTTAGGCAGTGGTGACCACGGTTATTTCACTATATATAGATGTAGGGATGAGTCTGGGTTTAGGTTACTCTCTGACTGAGAATCATGTCAGTTCTGTGTGGGTGGCCAAAGTCTCTTTTTTTGTTTGACTAAACTATTAGACCGGGGTAATACTTGCAAGAAACTCTGACGAGTCTCACATGTCAATACCCGGCACTGCCGCCGGCACTCGGATCAGAGCGTTCAGCTGCATGCATTTCTATTGGGGACTATGCTGCCTATTGAGGACCTATACTGCCTATTGGGGACCTATACTGCCTATTGGGGACATTTACCTGCCTGTTGGGGATGTTTAGATGCTTATTGGGGACCTATACTGCCTATTGGGAACATTTACCTGCTTACTGGAGACATTTACCTGCTTACTGGAGACATTTACCTGCCTATTGGGGACTATGCTGCCTATTGGGGACCTATGCTGCCTATTAAGGACATTTACCTGCCTATCGGTGTCTATGCTTCCTATTGGGGACCTATACTGCCTATTGGGAAACTATGCTGCCTATTGTGGACTATTCTGCCTATTGGGGTCCTTTTCCTGCCTATTGGAGACTATGCTGCTCCTTACTTCATTTATTGACGAAAATCCCATAGACCTGTCATAGTGGTGCACCAAAATCTCTTTTGCATTAGTTTTAAAATAATTTTCTTAGGAAATTGTACTGTTCTAACCTGTATCTTACAGGAGCTAAGTCCCTTATCCCACTATATAGCTAGCTTAATATGCATCATAGGGGTGACAGACTTCCCTTCTAGGTAGTGGTGTTACCATTTTTTGGAATGTATAAATATGGAGGGGTGCAATACGGTATGTGGGCCGGTGGAGTCTGGTTAGGAGGGGGCCCAATTAGAACTCCTGCTATGGGGCCCCATAATTTCTATGTGGGTCCCTGGTGCAGGATGCATTGTACCATTCATATACGCCTCTGCTGCAGGACTGACTGGCCATAACTTACACATCAGATCCAATATCGCCCCTCGGTACATACAGGCATCAGCCATGTTTCTCCTGAGCAGCAGTTGGTTGGTGGCACTCGTCCCCCTTCCCGTTCCCACATCCCTCGCTAAACCCAATGGAAAGGCCCCTGCTATTAGACCCGGACAGCCCTGTGCGCGGCACTTGTGATCTTGTGATTGCCTAAGCGTTTTGGGACAAGGAGGTGTGGTCTGTTGGAGAAGCCATGCCATTTTTTATCAATTTAAAAAATGTACGATGGGGGGCGCCGTTTTGCAGTTTGCCTCAGGCAGCAGAGAGGCTAGGTTCACCCCTGTGCAGGTGACGCATCGGTTAAATTTACATCCGCAGCACGTGAAAAGAATCCCTGTGGCGACAGTAGGATAAGCAGCACGGGACTTGCTCTGAGGGGGCCTCGGTTCCTGGTGCATCACTACTACTCCTCTCCATTTTCTGGGAGTTCTTTGTTGATCCCTATTAAAAATTACTCCGGGCTGGACTTCTTTACTGCAGAATATACCTGTGATTTGCCTGGGTCACCCTGAAATATTTCAAAGTGGGGAAATTCACCTCTCATTTATAGGCCGAGCTAATAGGTTATAGAGGACCTTATATATTGTCCATTCAGGCTCCCTTATGCAGAATCCTTCTTTCAACTACCAGGGACATTTGGCAATTGGTGTCCTGGAACTTATACCTTCACCTGCATAATTTTTATAGCACTTCCTACCAAATCCAAAGTTTGATCAGCTTAGAGAGGATCTTCGCCGAATTGATTGGGACAATGTCCTCAAAAATAGGAGCACAGAAAATAAATGGGAAATATTTAAATCAGTTTTACACACCCACTGCGAGCTAGCCATACCATGCAGAAATAAAAGGGCTAGGAACAGGAGAACACCAATGTGGCTAAATAAGGATGTAAAAAGGGCAATAAATAACAAGAACAAGGCATTTAAGAAACTAAAACAAGAAGGCAATGAAGAAGCATTAAAAAGCGATAGAGAAAAAAATAAAATGTGTAAAAAACAAATACATTTAGCAAAAGTGGAAACCGAGAGACTCATTGCTAAGCAAAGTAAAACAAACGCCAAACTATTCTTTAATTATATATATACAGTAAAATGATTAAAATTGATGGTGTCGGCCCTTTAAAGAACAATGAGGGTGAAATCATAAAGAGCGATGTGGGAAAAGCAAATGTTTTAAATACTTTTTTCTCAACAATGTTCACACAGGAAAAGGATTTGCCAGGGGAAATGCAGAGTGATAATGTAAACTCCCCATTAAGTATTACCTGCCTAACCCAGGAAGAAGTGCAGAACCGCCTTAGTAAGATTAAAATTGACAAATCACCAGGCCCTGATGGCATTCACCCTCGGGTATTAAGGGAGTTAAGTAATGTGATAGATTCCTTATATTTAAAGACTCTATAGAAACAGGGTCTGTTCCTTTTGATTGGCGGCAAGCAAATGTGGTACCAATATTCAAAAAGGGGTGTAAAAGGGAACCTGGAAACTATAGGCCGGTAAGCTTAACATCTGTTGTGGGTAAAATTTTTGAAGGGTTTCTAAGGGATACCATTATGGAATATCTCAATGTTAATAAATGTTTAACTCCATATCAACATGGATTTATGAAGGATCGCTCCTGTCAAACTAACCTGATCAGCTTCTGTGAGGATGTAAGCTCTCAAATGGACCAAGGAGAATCATGGGATGTCATTTATCTCAACTTCTCTAAAGCATTTGACACTGTCCCACATAAAAGATTGGTAAGTAAGATGAGAAAGCTTGGGCTAGGGAAAATGTGTGTAGATGGGTAGGTAGCTGGCTTAGTGATATAAAACAAAGAGTGGTTATTAATGGTGCATACTCAGATTGGGCCAGGGTTACTAGTGGGGTACCACAGGGTTCTGTATTGGGCCTCCTACTATTTAATATATTTATTAATGATCTAGTGGATGGCTTACACAGTAAAATATCAGTATTTGCAGATGATACAAAACTATGTAAGGTAGTTAACACAAAGGAGGACAGTTTGCAACTACAGACAGATTTGAGTAAATTGGAGAATTGGGCTGAAAAATGGCAAATGAGGTTTAACACAGATAAGTGTAAGGTTATGCACATGGGAAGGAGAAACAGATGCTACAATTACTTACTAAATGGGAAACTGCTGGGAAAATCAGACATGGATAAAGACTTAGGCATCTTAGTCAATAAAAAGCTAAATTGGAGTGCCCAGTGTCAGGCAGCTGCCACCAAAGCAAATAAGGTCATGGGATGCATTAGAAGAGGTCAGGGGACACGAGATGAAATCATAATTCTCCCTCTGTACAAATCACTCGTCAGACCACACTTGGAGTATTGTGTGCAATTTTGGACGCTGGTGCTCAAAAAAGACATTACTGAACTTGAAAGGGTTCAAAGGCGGGCAACTAAAATGATAAATGGAGTTGGTTTACTACAATACCCAGAAAGGTTATCAAAATTAGGTCTATTTACTCTAGAAAAGAGAAGACTTAGGGGAGACCTAATATATATGTACAAGTATATCAGAGGGCAATACAGAGATCTCTCCAATGAACTGTTTGTACCAAGGACTGTGACAAGAACAAGGGGGCATTCTCTTCGTTTGGAGGAAAGACAATTTCTGCACCAGCATAGATGTAAATACTTATGTCCCCCCAAAAAAATTGAGAAAAGTATTCAAGGTGTGATACCTTTATTGGCTAACCAGGGAAATTATATTTGCAAGCAAGCTTTCAGGGCTCAAAAGGCCCCTTCATCAGGCTATATTACAAGTGAATTACTGAGAAAAGATGGCAACATTTAAATAGGAATTACAACAGGATATGAGATGATCCTAGCTATAGACAAGCCAAGGAAATCAAATTAAGGTTTTTGTTACACATGCAGATGAGGACCAAATGTTCTATTAGAGATCTGAAGACCTTCTTGTGGAGGTGTGAACTGTGTTCATGTAATGAGTCATGAACCCAGGTGTCAAATTCAGTCCTATTGTTAGTGATTGGAACATATTTATAAATTTATACTCCCAAATCTTCCTTTCTCTGTCACTATTAAAATGACCTTTCAATATAAGGACTTTTAGATTTGCCAAGCTGTGTCCAGGTCTAGAGAAGTGTATCCCCACAGGTGTGTCCAGCTCATTTTTTATCATATGTCTATGCAGATTCATCCTTGTTTGTAGTTTTTGCTTAGTTTCCCCGATGTATGTCCCTGCATTGCACCTTGTACACTGTATCATGTATGTACACGACATTGGAGGATGTACATGAAAAAGAGTCCATGATCTTATAGTCCTGATTTGTGTTTGGTATGGGGACTTTATCGGTTGGTGATATGTGGGTGCAGGTCTTGCATTTCTTACTGTTACAGGGAACTGTGCCTGTCTCTGAAGGTGATGCGAGGGTACTTCTGACAAGGATATTCCTTAGGTTGGGAGGTTGTTTGTAGGAGAGCAGTGGCAGTTCCGGGAATATTGCTTGAAAGTCTGTGGTCTCGGGGGAATATGGGTTGGAGGTCAGTGCCAATTTTCCTTAAAATGTTCATGTGAGGGTTGTACATGACCACAAGCGGCACCCTGTTTTCCTCCTTCTGTTTGTAATCCAGGAGGCTGCTTCTTGGGATCCTTGTAGCTCTGTGGATCTGTTCATCAATTACAAGTGGATGATATCCTTGGTGTAGGAATGTTTTTCTGAGTGATAGTAGTTGTAGTTTTCTATCCTCATTGTCTGAACAGATCCGAATGTACCTTAGAGCTTGACTGTAGATTATTGATTTTTTTGTGTGTCCCGGATGAAAGCTGTTCCATCTCAGGTATGCCGGACGTCCTGTGGGTTTATGGTAAATAGTCGCTTGTACGGTATTGTCTTTGATGTATATAGTTGTGTCCAGAAAATGGATTTGGGATTTTGAAAAGTTGAGGGTGAGCTTTATGGTTGGGTGGAACTTGTTGAAGTTGTTGTGGAAGGTAAGCAAGTCCTCCTCTGAGCCTTTCCAGATGATTAGTAGGTCATCAACGTAGCGGAAGTATGCTAGAGGTTTGATAGTGCAGGATGCCAAAAAGTCTTGTTCTAGTTTAGCCATAAACAGGTTAGCATACTGTGGTGACATTTTGCTTCCCATGGCGCTGCCCATGCACTTTTTCCCATGGCGCTGCCCATGCCCATACAATTTTATTTTGTATTGTGCACCAGCATAGAAGAGGGTTCTTGACAGTAAGAGCAGTGAGGCTCTGGAATTCTCTTCCTGAGGAAGTGGTGATGGCCAACTCACTGAATGAATTTAAGAAAGGAATGGATGCTTTTCTTGTGAGTAACAGTACAGAAGGTTACGAAGAACATAATATTATAGGTAGATGGTTGACCCAGCTTAGGAGTCGGGAAGGAATTTTTTTCCCTATGGAGAAAATTGGCTTCTACTCTGTGGGTTTTTTGCCTTCCCCAGGATCAACAATGCAGAACAGCTGCACTAAAATAGGCTGAACTAGATGGACATAAGGTCTTCCTTCAGCCTTCAAAACTATGTTTCTATGTTACTATGTTAAATCCATTGGTTCGGGTATTAACCATTGGTGGATCACAAGAGTGGAAGCCATATATAAACTTTGAAATCATATATTCTACATTTCAAATTTCATCTCTACTCTCCCTGGAACTTTGAGGGAATAGTTCCCCATAGGAATACCTGTTTGGGGTAGCAACCAGCTTTTAAAGGGACACTCACAAGCTTGTTTCTCCTTTACTAAACTGGTAGCTGACCCTACAAAAATACAGGATCTTTGACTGATTGGGCTTTAAAATGATTAAAGATTGCATGTATACTCATTTTATATTGTAATACTATCTTTCCACACAACTCTTGTTGAGGAATATTCTAAGAGTTTATTACTGGTAGACTTTAATATCTTGTTTTGTCTGATAATTTTGATTAACTCTCGTATATCTTTTGAAGTCTCATACATAATCTACATGATTCTCGTATATTCCTGAATTCTCGTAATACCTATGCCATATCCCATTGAGTCTATTTCTTAAAACTGAAATCTAGTGCTTCACTTAATTCTCGTATATATTTTCACACAATTCTTGCCATAGAGGTACTTGTACAAAATGGCCGCTGCAAAGCCGAGAAACAATACTAAGTCTCAAAAAAATTCTCTGTCCCACATGGGAGCACTTTCACAGTCATATGAAGACTTCACTAACCTATTAAGCCCAGGCAGGTCGGGATCCCCACTAAAGAGAGGTGAGTTGAGGTCTTCCTTTCTAAAACAATCGCAGATTCCAACCTTTAATAAAACTACTAAAGAAGGAATTAGCTCTGGTTTAAAAAACTCAGTGTCAAAATCTCAAACTAACTTGCCCTTGTCATGGTTTGAACAGGGTTCTTGCCCTGCACTCACAGGGTTAAGTGTTCGTGGCCTCTTTCTGGATCTGGGAGGGGTATTTATACTCACTCTTTACCAGGGTTCTCTGTCAGCTATACTGTTGTTCTGGTGTGTCTGACCACTGGTGTGCGTGTATTCTGCATTGCTTGTTTGATTCCCGTGTATGACCCGGCCTGTTCCCTCACTCTGTACTCCGTCTCTCGCTTTGGTACTATTGTCTTCTCTGGTTCTGACCTCCTGGCTTGGCTATCTTTACTCCGTTACAGTTTGTCCCTATTGTACCGTCTATTGCCCGTTCTGGTTTTCTGACCTATTGCTACGTCCTGACTATCCTTTCTGTCTAAACCCTGTTGTACTGTATTTCTATCTTGTTCTTTGACCCTGGCTTCATCTGGTTTCTGTCTCTGTCTATGCCCCTTGGTAACATTGTTCCGTAGTTACCTTTCTAGGAGTTTCCCTGCAGCTCCTAGATCTGTGGAGCTTAGGCCACGCCCCCAGCAGTCATGTGCTTCAGGTCCTGATACTCTGAAGCACGCATCGTCACCGCTGCTGCCCTGCTCCACAGGTATCTTTGAGTACTGTCTTTGTACTCAGGACATCCGCACTGGCTCAGTAAGCAAGTGCAGTGCGGTGTTCCTGACATTATAGCTGACCATTCCAGTTCTTTTTTTTTCCCCCTCTGAGGAAAAAAAAAAAAAAAAAGTGTGTTATCCTCATGGATCCCATACAAGCTCTGGCTGATCAGGTCACGCACCTGACCCAAATGTTCCACAAACTTAATGTGGAACAGTGCACGATGGCCCAGACCCAGCAACAGTTGGTGGATACTGTGCAGGGGGCCTTCGCTGCAGGGGCTCCTAGTGCTGGGGATAGAGATGTGTCATTGGCATTCCCAGAATCTCCAGTCAAATTGCCAGACCTTTTTTCAGGGGATAAAAAGGAGTTCAGGTCTTTTAGAGAAGGATGCAAGCTTTTTTTTTCTCTGAGGCCCCGCTCTTCCGGGGATGAGTTCCAGAGGGTGGGGGTCGTCATTTCCCTACTTCGGGGGGCTCCACAGGCATGGGCTTTCTCTCTCTCTTCCTCTGCTCCTAAACGCATGTCTGTGAATTTGTTCTTTGAAGCTCTGGGGAACATTTATGATGAGCCTGATAGAGTGCATCTGGCAGAGGATATGGTGATGAGTGTGACACAGGGAAGGAACTCTGCTGAATGGTTCTGCTCTGAGTTCAGACGCTGGGCAGCGGAGGTCTCCTGGGATGATGCTGCCCTCCGGGGTTTGTTCTGTAGAGGCCTGTCCGAACGTTTGAAAGATGCCCTAGCCCTTCATCCTCCACCGGATTCTTTGGAGGACGCTATGATCCAGGCTGTCCGCATGGACCGTAGGCTGCGGGCAAGAGGGGTCATGCTGCAGGAGACCCCTTTATTCTCCAATCTGAGAGACTCTGCATCTAGTACTGAGCCCATGGAGGTTGGTGCCACGTCATTGGAGGAAAAAGAGAGGAGACACCGAAGAAACAACCAATTGTGCTTTTACTGTGGATCCGCTGGACATTGGAGAAGGAACTGTCCTTCTTGCCCTTCTTCAGTGAAGCCGTCAGGAAAACGACTGAGTCTGGGTAACAATCGAGGAGGTTGCCCAGTCTCCCAGGTACCCTTTTACTCACTTACTAAAATTCTGCTTCCGGTGGAACTGGAACTTACAGGCGGTCCGGTTGGGACTACCGCCTTTGTTGACTGTGGTTCTTCTATTAATCTGATCGATGCCAAAGTTGTGACTTTTCATAAGATAGGGACAGTCAGGTTAAAAGATCCTGTTAAAATTGTGGCAATTGATTCTTCTCCTATCACCCAGGAGGGAATTTGTTTCATGACTGATACCTTTTCTCTGAAAGTGGGTTCCACTCACGTGGAAAAATTAAGATGTTTTGTCATAAATAATCTGCCGGCTGGACTGATACTGGGTATGCCTTGGCTTCAACGTCACAATCCTACTATTGACTGGGTCACAGGGGAGATCATTCAGTGGGGTTGTATGGCTAAAGGTCTATGTTGTAACTTGACAACCCTTGTCACCCCAGTAAAATCTGTGTCAGTGTCGTCTGTCGATCTGGAAGGTATTCCGGAGTACCTGAAAGATTTTGAAGACGTATTTTCTGAAAGTGAGGCTGAGGCGCTACCACCACATAGACCCTTTGATTGTGCCATTAATCTAGTCCCTGGAGCCAAGTTACCCAAGGCTCGCCTGTTCAATTTATCCGGGCCTGAACGTCTAGCCATGAAGGAGTACATTACTGAGAGTCTCCGCAAAGGGCATATCAGGCCTTCTGTTTCACCTGTGGCAGCGGGCTTCTTTTTTGTTAAGAAAAAAGATGGTGGTTTGCGGCCGTGCCTCGACTTTCGGGAATTAAACAAAATTACTGTGAAAAATACATACCCTCTCCCCCTAATTCCTGATCTATGTAACCAACTCACCGGGGCTAAGTGGTTCTCTAAACTGGATTTACGTGGGACATATAACCTTATAAGAGTCCGTGAAGGGGACGAATGGAAAACAGCATTCCTGACGACTGAAGGGCTGTTCGAAAACTTGGTTATGCCCTTTGGTCTCACCAATGCTCCTGCTGTTTTTCAGAATTTTATTAATGTAATTTTCTCTGATTTAATCGGTCGTTTTGTGGTTATCTATTTGGATGACATTCTGGTGTACTCGGTGGACAGTCAATCTCACTTGCACCATTTGCGGATGGTTCTCATGAGACTGAGGGAGAATCATTTGTATGCCAAGCTGGAAAAATGCTCATTTTTCATGCAAGAAGTATCCTTTCTGGGGTTTATTGTGTCAGGGGAGGGGTTCCGCATGGATCCTAAGAAAGTCCAGGCTGTTACAGAGTGGGTGCAACCTCATGACTTGAAAGGGTTGCAACGATTTTTGGGCTTTGCCAACTTTTATAGGAAATTTATTAAGGGCTTCTCGCAGGTGGTAAAGCCGCTAACGGACCTCACTCTCAAGGGAGCTGATGTAAAAAAATTGGTCTGTAGCTGCAAAAAACTCTTTCATGACATTAAAAAAGTGCTTTTCTTCAGCCCCTGTATTGGTACAACCCGACCCATCAAGACCTTTTGTTGTGGAGGTTGACGCCTCAGAAGTGGGGGTGGGGGCAGTTTTGTCTCAGGGCCCTCCTACCCTTACTAACCTGAGGCCTTGTGCCTTCTTCTCTAAAAAATTTTCCTCTGCCGAGAGAAATTACGATGTCGGCAATAGAGAGTTGTTGGCGGTAAAGTTGGCTTTTGAAGAATGGAGGCATTTCCTGGAGGGGTCTGTTCATCCCATTACAGTCATCACTGATCACAAAAATTTGGCCTATATCGAGTCTGCCAAGAGATTGACCCCCAGACAGGCTCGGTGGGCGCTTTTTTTTTCTCGATTTCAGTTTACCATCACATTCCGCCCGGGATCTAAAAACATCAAGGCTGATGCCTTATCCCGAAGCTTTGATTCGGTGTCCCCTCCAGAACCTCCCTCCTCCATTCTTCAGCCAGGAGTAGTGGTGGCCGAAATCTCATCTGAGTTACAGAGAGGGATTTTGGAGGCCCAGGCTCGGGCTCCTGGTGGTAAACCCCCAGGTAAATTGTTTGTACCGGAACGTTTCCGTCTCGGACTTATGCAGGAATTTCACGATTCGGTGTTGAGTGCTCATCCTGGGATTGCAGCTACCCGGGGGGCAATTGCGAGGGATTTCTGGTGGCCCTCTATGGTAACAGATATTAAAAAGTTTGTGACTGCATGTGGGGTGTGCGCTCGTTCTAAAAGTTCTCAGGTCCGGCCGGCCGGGGAATTGGTGCCTTTGCCAATTCTGGATAGACCATGGACACATTTGTCCATGGATTTTATCACAAATCTTCCACCTTCCAGAGGCAACTCGGTGATATGGGTGGTGGTGGATAGGTTTTCAAAACAAGCTCACTTTGTACCTCTCCCCGCGTTACCATCTGCTGAAACCCTGGCCCGCTTATTTATGCAGCATATAATTAGGCTACATGGAGTGCCTATGAATGTGGTGTCAGACAGAGGGGTACAGTTTGTTGCCAGGTTCTGGAGGGCTTTTTGCAAAAAGCTGGGGATTTCGTTGTCCTTCTCCTCTGCCTACCAACCAGAGTCTAATGGACAGACGGAGCGCACGAACCAATCGTTGGAGCAGATTCTGAGATGCTTGGCCTCTTCCAGGCAGGAGGACTGGTGTGAGATATTGCCTATGGCAGAGTTTGCATTCAACGGTCGTGTGAGTCAGTCTACTGGGAAGTCTCCTTTTCAGGTCAACTATGGGTTTAACCCACATTTTGGAGAGTTTTCCCGTATGGATTCAGGTTGTCCTGGTGCTGAGGATGTGACACAACGTCTTAGAATTCTTTGGAGGGAGGTTCAGAGGAATATTTCCAAGGCCCAGGAAAACTATAAGCGGTTTGCTGACAGGAGGAGGGGGCCAGGTCCAGCATTTGCAGTAGGGGAGAAGGTGTGGCTATCCACCCGCAATATCAAGCTTAAGATACCTTCTATAAAGCTGGGCCCCAAGTTTATTGGCCCATACAAAGTTGTGGAGGTTGTTAACCCAGTAGCCTACCGACTGCAGCTGCCCACCTCCTTTAAAATTTCTAATGTCTTCCACAGGTCCCTGTTAAAGCCTGTGGGGACGGTGAGAGAGGATCCCTCATCAAATGCTCCGCCAGTGCTGGTAGAGGGGCAGCTGGAGTATGAAGTAGGGCGCATTGTTGACTCCCGGTGGGTGCGCCGGAGACTCCAGTATCTGATACACTGGAAGGGGTACTCTCTGGAGGTTCGGTCATGGGTTCCGGCCAGTTCGGTGCATGCCGATCGTCTTGTGTGGGCTTTCCACTCCAGATACCCAGACAAGCCTGGGGGTCCAGTGGCCCCCCATTAAGAGGGGGGTACTGTCATGGTTTGAACAGGGTTCTTGCCCTGCACTCACAGGGTTAAGTGTTCGTGGCCTCTTTCTGGATCTGGGAGGGGTATTTATACTCACTCTTTACCAGGGTTCTCTGTCAGCTATACTGTTGTTCTGGTGTGTCTGACCACTGGTGTGCGTGTATTCTGCATTGCTTGTTTGATTCCAGTGTATGACCCGGTCTGTTCCCTCGATCTGTACTACATCTCTCGCTTTGGTACTATTGTCTTCTCTGGTTCTGACCTCCTGGCTTGGCTATCGTTACTCCGTTACAGTTTGTCCCTATTGTACCGTCTATTGCCCGTTCTGGTTTTCTGACCTATTGCTACGTCCTGACTATCCTTTCTGTCTAAACCCTGTGGTACGGTATTTCTATCTTGTTCTTTGACCCTGGCTTCATCTGGTTTCTGTCTCTGTCTATGCCCCTTGGTAACATTGTTCCGTAGTTACCTTTCTAGGAGTTTCCCTGCAGCTCCTAGATCTGTGGAGCTTAGGCCACGCCCCCAGCAGTCATGTGCTTCAGGTCCTGATACTCTGAAGCACGCATCGTCACCGCTGCTGCCCTGCTCCACAGGTATCTTTGAGTACTGTCTTTGTACTCAGGACATCCGCACTGGCTCAGTGAGCAAGTGCAGTGCGGTGTTCCTGACAGCCCTCTTCTAAGGGAAAGTATAAAGGTGCAGCCAACCCTTCAAATAAGACTCATCCTCCTTTAGAGGGGATGGACACCACTAACTCGGCCAAAAGAAAAGGTCCTAATGACCGTGAGAGCAAATCTCATTCTTGCACTGAGGAATCTAACAGTTTCTCTGATGACTATTCCCTCAACAATAGTCCAGAGTGACAAAGGGTTAAAAGAACACATGAAATTGTGACACCAGTAATGGAGGGGGCACCCCATCCCTTGATCTGGACCAATATATTGGTTCCAGTGAACAAGTTACAAAAGGTTTTCTAGCAGGTGTTTTGAAATATTTGAGTGACGCTATGAAAATAGGGTTCGAAACACAAACCAGGACCCTGCAGGAACTGTGTAACACTTTTAACCCCTTTCTGCCATCCGACGTACTATCCCGTCCATGTGCCGTGGGCCCCTATGCCCATGGACGGGATAGTACGTCGGCGCGATCAGCGGCGCCCACGTGGTGAGCGCCGCTGATCGCGGCCGGGTGTCAGCTGATTATCACAGCTGACACCCGGCACAATGTGTCAGGGGCGGTCACGGACCGCCCCCGACACGTTAACCCCTTGCACACCGCGATCAAACATGATCGCGGTGTACCGGGGGTTAAAGGGAAGCATCGGAAGGGAGGGGGCTCCCTCCGTGCTTCCCTGAGCCCCCCACGGCAGCGCAATGTGCAGCGCTGCTGCGGGGGACTCCTTTCCTCCAGGCCCCCGAATCAAAGATGGCGACGGGGGCCTTCGGGGGGCTGAGGAAGCTGGCTTCCTCAGTGCCTGCAAAGCGCAGGCATGAGGAAGCCTTCAGCAGTGCCTGTGTCAGATCGCTGATCTGTCACAGTGATCTGTGATGTGACAGATCAGCGATCTGTCACAGGACAGTGAAGTCCCTCCTGGGACTATTTAATAAAGTAAAAAAAAAATAAAAAAAAGTGTTAAAATAATTTAAAAAAATCGCCAAATAAATTAGAAAAAAAAAAAAATATTCCCCCAATAAATCCATTTTTTGGAAATAATAAAAAAAAAAAACAATAAAAGTACACATATTAGGTATCGCCGCATCCGTAATGACCCGCCCTATAAAACTGTCCCATTAATTAACCCCTTTAGCGAACCCCTTAAAAAATAAAAATAAAAAACGAAGCAAAAAATAATGATTTATTATCATACCGCCAAACAAAAAGTGTAATAACGCGCGATCAAAAAGACGCATATAAATATCCATGGTACCGCTGAAAACGTCATCTTGTCCTGCAAAAAACGAGCCGCCACACAGCATCATCCGCAAAAAAATAAAAAAGTAATAGCTCGCAGAATAAAGCGATGCAAAAATAATTATTTTTTATATAAAATAGTTTTCATTGCATAAAACCGACAAAAACATAAAAAAACGACCTAAATGAGGTATCGCTGTAACCGTACTGACCCGAAGAATAAAACCGCTTTATCAATTTTACCGCACGCGGAATGGTGTAAACGCACCCCCCCAAAAGAAATTAATGAAACGCTGGTTTTTGTTCATTCTGCGTCCCAAAAATAGGAATAAAAAGCGATCAAAAAATGTCACGTGCCCGAAAATGGTACCAATAAAAACGTCAACTCGTCCCGCAAAAAATAAGACCTCACATGGCTCGGTGGGTCAAAATACGGAAAAATTATAGCTCTCAATATGTGGTGATGCAAAAACTATTTTTACAATAAAAAGCGTCTTTTAGCGTGCGACAGCCGCCAAACATAAAAACCGCCATAAATAGTAAATCAAACCCCCCGATATCACCCCCTTAGTTAGGGAAAAATAATAAAATTTTAAAAAAAGTATTTATCTCCATTTTCCCATTAGGGTTAGGGTTAGGGCTAGGGCTAGGGTTAGGGCTAGGGTTAGGGTTAGGGCTAGGGTTAGGGCTAGGGTTAGGGTTAGGGCTAGGGTTAGGGTTAGGGCTAGGGTTACGGCTCAGATTAGGGTTAGGGGTGTGTTGGGGTTAGGGTTGGAGTTATAATTGGGGGGTTTCCACTGTTTGGGCACATCAGGGGCTCTCCAAATGCAACATGGCGTCTGATCTCAATTCCAGCCAATTCTGAGTTGAAAAAGTCAAATGGTGCTCCTTCCCTTCCAAGCTCTGCCATGCGCCCAAACAGTGTTTTACCCCCACATGTAGGGTATCAGCCTACTCAGGACAAATTGCAAAACAATTTTTGGGGTCCAATTTCTCCTGTTACCCTTAGGAAAATAAAAAATTGGGGGCAAAAATATCATTTTTGTGGAAAAAAATGATTTTTTTATTTTCACGTCCGAGTGTTATAAACTTCTGTGAAGCACTTGGGGGTTCAAAGTGCTCACCACACATCTAGATAAGTTCCGTGGAGGGTCTAGTGTCCAAAATGGGGTCACTTGTGGGGAGTTTCAATAGTTTAGGTACATCAGGGGCTCTCCAAACGCACATGACACCCGCAGACTATTCCATCAAAGTCTGCATTCCAAAACATCACTGCTTCCCTTCCGAGCCCCGACGTGTGTCCATACAGTAGTTTTCTCCCACATATGGGGTGTCAGCGTACTCAGGCCAAATTGGACAACAACTTTTGGGGGTCCAATTTCTCCTGTTACCCTTGGGAAAATGAAAAAATTGGGGACTAACTGATCATGTTTCTGGAAAAAATACGATTTTTTTATTTTCATGCCCTGGCATTATAAACTTCTGTGAAGCCCTTGGGGGTTCAAAGTGCTCACCTCACATCTAGATAAGTTCCTTAGTGGGTCTAGTTTTCAAAATGGGGTAATTTGTGGGGGGTTTCCACTGTTTAGGTACATTAGGGGCTCTCCAAAGGCAACATGACACCCGCAGACCATTCCATCAAAGTCTGCATTCCAAAACGTCACTACTTCCCTTCCGAGTCCCGACGTGTGCCCATACAGTAGTTTTCTCCCACATATGGGGTATCAGCATACTCAGGACAAATTGGACAACAACTTTTGGGGTCCAATTTCTCCTGGTACCCTTGGGAAAATAAAAAAATGGTGACTAAAAGATCATGTTTGTGGAAAAAATACGAATTTTTTATTTTCACGCCCGGGCGTTATAAACTTCTGTGAAGCACTGGGGGGTTCAAAGTGCTCACCACACATCTAGATAAGTTCCTTGGGGGGTCTAGTTTACAAAATGGTGTCATTTGTGGGGGGTTTCCACTGTTTAGGTACATTAGGGGCTCTCCAAAGGCAACATGACACCCACAGACCATTCCATCAAAGTCTGCATTCCAAAACGTCACTACTTCCCTTCCGATCCCCGACGTGTGCCCATACAGTAGTTTTCTCCCACATATGGGGTATCAGCATACTCAGGACAAATTGGACAACAACTTTTGGGGTCCAATTTCTCCTGGTACCCTTGGGAAAATAAAAAAATGGTGACTAAAAGATCATGTTTGTGGAAAAAATACGAATTTTTTATTTTCACGCTCGGGCATTATAAACTTCTGTGAAGCACTGGGGGGGTCAAAGTGCTCACCACACATCTAGATAAGTTCCTTAGGGGGTCTAGTTTCCAAAATGGTGTCATTTGTGGGGGGTTTCCACTGTTTTGGTACATCAGGAGTTTTCCAAACGCGACATGGTGTCCGATCTCAATTCCAGCCAAAAACGTCAAATGGCGCTGCTTCCCTTCCGAGCTCTGCCATGCGCCCAAATAGTGGTTTACCCCCACATGTGGGGAATCAGCGTACTCAGGACAAATTGCACAATAACTTTTACGGTCCTGTTACCCTTGGAAAAATAAGAATTGAGGGTGAAAAGATCATTTTTGTGGAAAAAATATGATTTTTTAATTGTATGACTATGTTATAAACTTCTGTGAAGCCCATGGGGGTTCAAAGTTCTCACCACACATCTAGATAAGTTCCTTAGGGGGTCTAGTTTCCAAAATGGTGTCACTTGTGGGGGGTTTCCACTGTTTTGGTACATCAGGGGTTTTCCAAACGCGACATGGTGTCCGATCTCAATTCCAGCCAAAAACGTCAAATGGCGCTGCTTCCCTTCCGAGCTCTGCCATGCACCCAAATAGTGGTTTACCCCCACATGTGGGGTATCAGCGTACTCAGGACAAATTGCACAATAACTTTTACGGTCCTGTTACCCTTGGGAAAATAAAAATTGGGGTGAAAAGATCATTTTTGTGGAAAAAATATGATTTTTTAATTGTACCGCTGTACGTTATAGAGTAAAAGAACAGATTAATCCAGCTCACCGCACTGCCTTGCTGGTAGGATCCAAATCCTGCGCACGGATTTGACTAGGCAGTCAATCAATAGTAGAAAAAAGGGAAGAAAGTTCCAGCGCTAGGAATGGAAAATTAAAAATCCATTTTATTGTGCCAATGCATATTAAAATTCCAGCAGGTACAGCATATCAGTCGGATGATTGCAGAACAACGCGTTTCGACGCCTCAGGTCTTAATCATGTTCTGATTTTTAATTTTCCATTCCTAGCGCTGGAACTTTCTTCCCTTTTTTCTGCTGTACGTTATAAACTTCTGTAAAGCCCTTGTGGGTTCAAAGTTCTCACCACATATCTAGATAAGTTCCTTGGGGAGTCTAGTTTCCAAAATGGGGTCACTTGTAGGGGGTTTCCACTGTTTAGGTACATCAGGGACTCTCCAAACGTGACATGGCGTCCAATCTGAATTCCAGCCAATTTTGCATTGAAAAAGTCAAACGGCGCTCCTTCCATTCTGAGCTCTGCCATGCACCGAAACAGTGGTTCCCCCCCACATATCAGGTATCTGCGTACTCAGGACAAATTGCACAATAACTTTTGCAGTCCAATTTCTCCTGTTACCCTTGGTAAAATAAAAAAAATTGAACCTGAAGTATTTTTTTTATGAAAAAAAGTTAGATGTTCATTTTTTTTTAAATATTCAAAAAAATTCCTGTGACGCACCTAAAGGGTTAATAAACTTCTTGAAAGTGGTTTTGAGCACTTTAAGGGGTGCAGTTTTTAGAATGGTGTCAGTTTTGGGTATTTTCTATCATATAGACCCCTCAAAGTGGCTTCAAATGTGATGTGGTCCTAAAAATAAAATGGTGATGTAAAAATGAGAAATCGCTGGTCAACTTTTAACCCTTATAACTTCCTAACAAAAAAAAATTTTGGTTCCAAAATTGTGCTGATGTAAAGTAAACATGTGGGAAATGTTAGTTATCAAGTTTTTTGTGTGCTGTATCTCTGTGATTTAAGGGCATAAAAATTCAAAGTTGGAAAATTGCGAAATTTTCAAAATTTTCGCCAAATTTCCGTTTTTCTCACAAATAAACGCAAGTTATTTGAATGAAATTTTACCACTAACATGAAGTACAATATGTCACGAGAAAACATTGTCAGAATCACCGGGATCCATGGAAGCGTTCCAGAGTTATGACCTCATAAAGGTACAGTGGTCAGAATTGTAAAAATTGGCCCGGTCATGAACGTGCAAACCACCCTTGGGGGTGAAGGGGTTAAACAAAAATTTGAAAAACATGACAAAAGGCTAAATACAGTAGAAGAAGATACTAGATTCCTCTCTAAAAAAAATTCTGTCCTTCAGGAGGAGGTCTTACTTCTAAAAAATAAATTAAACGATCTTGAGGGCCAAAATAGACTAAATAACTTGAAATTAAGGGGTATTCCGGAATCCTTCTCACCAGATAGTCTTTCAGGGTACACAAAGAACTTCTTCAAGAAACTGGTCCCTAACTTAACAGATCTTGAGTTAAATATTGACCGTATCCACCGTCTCCCTCGTCCCCGGGGGATTTCTCAAGACAGACCTAGGGACACCATTCTCAGAGTCCATTTTTTTGTCACCAAAGAGAAAATACTGAGGGCTATTAGAGAAAGGGGCTCCTTTCCAGAACCTCATGGAAATATAAAGGTCTTTTCCGATTTTTCTAAAGCAATGATGGACGTCCGCAGGTCTTTCAAAGATATTACCACAAAACTGTCATGTCGGACGCTATTCACACCACAGCGTCCGGCAGGCAGAGGTAGTTCCACCTCCGTCCACTATAGACTCAGTGGCGCCGGCTTGAGTTTCTCAGGCTATCGGGGGTTAATCTAGCTGGAGATCAGGTTGGATGTTTGGTCACGCCCACGGTCTTTAAATAGTCGTGCTGGCCTATGGGCGTCGCTGATTATAGCTTGTGTGTCATACCAAGTGGTTCCGGTCTGGAGTGGAGGTGTTGGAGAGAGAGAGAGAGATTCATATCTGGTGTCGTATGATCCATTGTTACCTTCTCGCCTTCCCATATTTGTGTTTTGTTGTGCCCTGTTCACATTACTGTATAGTCCTGTGTGTATGCGGCGCGGTGCAGTTTAAGTTCTCCCTGTCTGTCTTTATTGTTTGGGGCTTTGGTGGTTTGTCTCCTCACTGGGTGGAGGGTGGAGGGTTAAGCTTAGGGCTGAGCAGGAGATAAGGAAAGGGTGGAGGCTCAGGCATATGCACCTTCAGCAAAACCCTGAGTTGAGGGTCAGACAGGGTTTCCCCTAGTGAAAGGGACACCACAGGGGCCCCGGGTATTTCTGCCTTAGTTGACCTAAGCCCCGCGTGACATTATAATCGGCCCACATTTTTCAGGAGTCCATGGATCCCATGGATTCCATAACCCGCCAGTTGGCGGCGCTGTCCTTACAGGTCTCCGAGTTGAAAGGGGCAGTTCAGCAGCAGGGCCTGGTAGTAGCGAAGGTGCAAACGGCATCTGCAGGTGTCGGTGCAGAGCCCAAGATCCCGCTGCCAGAACGATTCTCAGGGGAACGCAGCAAATTTGTCATATTTCGGGAGGCCTGCAAGTTATACTTCCGCATGCGCCCGGTCTCCTCAGGTAACGAGGCTCAGCGGGTGGGCCTGGTGTTATCATTACTGAGTGGGGACCCCCAAGCATGGGCATTTTCCTTACCAGCTGACTCTGCTACATTTCATTCTGTTGATAATGTTTTTTCTGCACTCGGGCTCATTTATGATGATCCCGACAGTTTAGCTCTAGCAGAATCTAAAATCCGCGTCCTCCGTCAGGGGGAACGTATGGCGGAAGACTATTGCTCAGAATTTCACCGTTGGGCAGTAGACACACAGTGGAACGACCCAGCGCTGCGGAGTCAGTTTATTCATGGGGTTTCAGGAAGAGTTAAACAGGCCCTCCTGATGTATGAGACTCCTGCATCGTTGGAGTCTGCCATGAGTTTGGTTATACGTATTGATCGCCGTTTGCGTCAGGGGGCACAGGAGACGCTACCCCTGGGGGAAAGCAGGGGTGCAAGTGTGGTTGCTGCAGGTGAGCCCACTGAACCTATGCAAATTGCGGGGGTGTCACAGGTTAAGCCTCACGTTCCTGGGTTTAGGAAGCCCGGAGCATGTTTTTACTGTGGTAAAAGGAATCATTATGTTAACGCTTGTCCTGTGCTACCGAAGAAGGTCACACCGGCGGAAAACTGCTAAGCTCAGTGGGTATGGAGGAGACCCAACTGAGCGTATGCATATCCTCCATGATGGTATCTCAATGTATGCTCCCTGCCAAGGTTATTATCGCGGGCAGAGAGCTACCAATATCAGTGTTTGTGGATAGCGGTTCCGCCACCAATCTCATAGATGAGGAGTTTGCACGCACTGCCGGGTTTAAGATCGAAAAACTCCCTCATCCTATTCAGGTGGTTACCATTAATGCCGCTCCCCTCCCTCAGGGGGAGATTACGGAGTTTGTGGCTGAGGTGAAACTCCACATTGGGGTCCTACATTCTGAGTGGGTTACATGTAGGGTCCTCCGTAATCTCCCAGCACAAATGGTCCTGGGTTTTCCATGGTTGTCCAGGCACAACCCGGTGATTGATTGGAAAACTCAGGACATAGTCCAATGGACTGGTTTTTGCCAGGACAATTGCTTGGCCACATGTGTGTCCGCCGTGACGCCCAGCCTTCCGGAGGCTTTGCAGGATTTCGCGGATGTTTTCTCTGAGAAGGGTTGCTCAGAACTGCCTCCACATAGAGCCTATGACTGTGCGATTAGGTTAAAACCTGGGGCCAAATTACCTAAGGCCAGGATGTTTAATATTTCTGGTCCAGAGAGACAAGCTCTGAAAGACTACATCTCGGAGAGTCTGAGCAAAGGACACATCCGGCCTTCGTCCTCGCCTGTAGCAGCGGGGTTTTTCTTCATTAAGAAGAAAGATGGGGGGTTACGGCCGTGTCTGGATTTCCGGGAGTTAAACCAGATTACGATCCGTGATCCATACCCAATGCCTTTGATCCCTGATTTGTTCAACCAGGTGGCGGGGGCAAAGTGGTTTTCCAAGCTTGACCTCAGGGGGGCGTATAATCTCATAAGGGTCCGTCAGGGGGATGAGTGGAAGACGGCCTTTAACACTCCTGAGGGTCATTTTGAGAGCCTGGTTATGCCATTTGGGTTGACAACCGCGCCTGCTGTTTTCCAACATTTTATTAATGACGTATTTGCTCATGTCCTGGGGAAATTTGTGATTGTATACCTGGATGATATCCTCATTTATTCAAGCGACCGGGACATTCATTTAGAGCATGTCAGGCAGGTGTTACAGTTGCTCCGTGAGAATAAGCTCTATGCTAAGCTGGAAAAATGCTTATTTTTTGTTCAGGAGTTGCCTTTTTTGGGATATATTGTGTCCGCCGCAGGGTTTAAAATGGACACCGCTAAGGTGCAAGCGGTGCTACAATGGGAAAGGCCTGATAATCTGAAAGCGCTCCAGCGGTTCCTTGGGTTTGCTAATTATTATAGGAAATTTATAAAACACTTTTCTACTATAGCCAAACCACTCACGGACATGACAAAAAAAGGTACCGATCTGACTAGCTGGTCTGAGGTGGCGATACGTGCATTTGAGCGTCTGAAGAACTGTTTTGTTTCAGCCCCCATTCTGGTGCAACCGGACGTGTCTAAACCTTTTGTGGTGGAGGTTGATGCGTCTGAGGTGGGAGTGGGGGCAGTACTGTCACAGGGCTCATCTTTGAGCGATATGCACCCATGCGCCTACTTCTCCAAGAAGCTGTCGCCGGCCGAACGGAATTATGATATCGGCAACAGGGAGTTGTTGGCCATCAAATTGGCTTTTGAGGAATGGCGACACTTCTTGGAGGGGGCGGCTCACCAGGTCACAGTCATCACCGACCATAAGAACCTGCTCTATCTGGAGTCGGCCAAGCGTCTGTCTCCTAGGCAGGCTCGCTGGGCATTGTTTTTTACACGTTTCAATTTTCTGGTGACTTACCGTCCCGGGGCTAAAAATACCAAGGCGGATGCCTTGTCCAGGTGTTTTCCGGGGGAGAACCTCGGGAAGAGCCGGTACCCATCCTCCAGGAAGGTGTAGTGGTTTCGGCTCTCACGACTGAGGTAGAGGCGGAGATTGCCGAGGCCCAAGAGGAGGTACCACCAGGACTTCCCGCCAACAAATCATTTGTACCCCTTCATCTTCATCTTAAGGTGTTGAGGGAACATCACGACTCAGTACTGGCTGGTCATCCAGGGGTTAAGGGCACTTTGGAGCTGGTATCGCGTCGTTTCTGGTGGCCCAAAATCCGGCAGGACGTGGTCTCGTACGTGGCAGCTTGCATCACGTGCGCCAGGGCCAAGTCGCCCCGAGCCCGTCCTGCTGGCACGCTACAGCCTCTGGGGGTACCTAATAGGCCATGGACAGAAATCTCCATGGATTTTATCACTGACTTGCCAGTCTCGGCGGGGAACACGGTCATCCTGGTGGTGGTTAACCGATTTTCAAAGATGGCGCATTTTGTCTCATTGCCTTCCTTGCCCAATGCGAAGACGTTGGCTCAGGTGTTTGTGCAGGAGGTGGTCAGACTCCACGGAGTTCCGTCGGACATAGTATCTGATAGGGGAACTCAATTTGTTGCGAGGTTTTGGAAAGCTTTTTGCTCACGTTTGGGGATCAAGTTGTCACATTCATCGGCGTTTCATCCACAAATGGTCAAACTGAGCGCATGAACCAAAATCTGGAGCAGTATTTACGATGCTTTGTGTCCGACAACCAAGAGGAGTGGTCTACTTTCCTTCCTCTGGCCGAGTTCGCGTTAAATAATCACCGGCAAGAGTCATCGGGAGAGTCTCCGTTCTTTTGTGTTTACGGTCAACATCCTCAATTTTGTACCTTACGTCAGGGTGACTCAGGGGGCGTCCCGGAGGAGGACCAGCTAGGAGCTCAATTATCATCGGTCTGGAGGAGGGTGAAACAGCGATTGTTGAGCATGAGTGCGAGGTACAAACAGGTGGCTGACAGTTGACGCGTGCCAGGTAAGGACCTGTGTGTGGGTGAATGGGTGTGGTTAGCGACTAAAAATATAAAACTCAAGATTCCATCTTTAAAATTGGGTCCAAGGTTTATTGGGCCTTTTAAGATTGCTGCCATCATTAACCCAGTTGCTTATCGGTTGGAACTTCCTACAGTATACAAGATACACAACGTGTTTCACAGGGCTTTATTGAAAAAGGTGGTAGGCTCTGTGGACACGACGCCGATGCCACCTCCGGTCATGGTGGATGGCGATTTAGAGTTTGAGGTCTCCAAGGTAGTGGACTCTCGAGTAGTGCGCCGTACTCTTCAGTATTTGGTACACTGGCAGGGGTATGGTCCGGAGGAGAGGTCTTGGGTACCAGCCTCGGACATACATGCAGATCGGCTGGTCAGTTCTTTTCACCGTCGTCATCCGGACAAGCCGGGTCCTATGAGTCTTGAGGGCCCTGGGGTCCCTCGTAGAAGACGGGGTACTGTCATGTCGGACGCTATTCACACCACAGCGTCCGGCAGGCAGAGGTAGTTCCACCTCCGTCCACTATAGCCTCAGTGGCGCCGGCTTGAGTTTCTCAGGCTATCGGGGGTTAATCTAGCTGGAGATCAGGTTGGATGTTTGGTCACGCCCACGGTCTTTAAATAGTCGTGCTGGCCTATGGGCGTCGCCGATTATAGCTTGTGTGTCATACCAAGTGGTTCCGGTCTGGAGTGGAGGTGTTGGAGAGAGAGAGAGATTCATATCTGGTGTCGTATGATCCATTGTTACCTTCTCGCCTCCCCATATTTGTGTTTTGTTGTGCCCTGTTCACATTACTGTATAGTCCTGTGTGTATGCGGCGCGGTGCAGTTTAAGTTCTCCCTGTCTGTCTTTATTGTTTGGGGCTTTGGTGGTTTGTCTCCTCACTGGGTGGAGGGTGGAGGGTTAAGCTTAGGGCTGAGCAGGAGATAAGGAAAGGGTGAAGGCTCAGGCATTTGCACCTTCAGCAAAAACCCTGAGTTGAGGGTCAGACAGGGTTTCCCCTAGTGAAAGGGACACCACAGGGGCCCCGGGTATTTCTGCCTTAGTTGACCTAAGCCCCGCGTGACAAAAACTCAGTGAAATCAAAGTACCCTACAGGTGGGGCTTTCCCACTAAACTGATTATTTGGTACAATGAGAAGAGTCACATAATCAACACCCCTCAGGAGGGCCACCGGTTCCTGGCTCTTCTCAGAGAGGAACCAGCTTTCAGGTACAGAGATTAAGAATACTGATGTAATATATTCTTTCCTCTATAATTACAATTTTGTCCTATAAGCCTCTCTAGTTTGATTCAATATTCCTCTAAACATATGATGTCCCTCCGGGATCTCGGCCACATATTTGTAATTTTTGTCCCCAAATTAAGGTGAGACTTCATCTGTATTGAAGTCCGCCAGGAGAACTTTTGCTACCTTATTTTTTTTTAAGATAACTCTCCATTTTCTTTGTTCTTTTAGGTTTAACTTTAACAGGCAAGTTTGTCTATCTGTTTCCTGTTTTTTTTTTAGTTGTTAACCTACAGTTTCCTTTTCAGGAGGGTTATGAAGATTTTATCTTATAACGTTAGGGGCCTTAATAGCCCCCATAAGAGATTCACAATATGGAAAGAGATCAATCACTTTCACTCTGTTATTGTTTGTCTACAGGAGGTTAAGATGGCGGTCAACCACCAACCACATTTCCAGCACAAAAACTACCCTCATCAATTCAAGTCCTTAGGTTCATCAAAGAAAGCTGGAGTCATTACTTTGGTAAGTGGTGATGTCCCATTCCAACTGAACAGAGAGACCACGGATTCCTTGGGGAGATATCACATTCTTCTCGGTCTCCTCAATAATAGGCTCTGCACAGTAGTGAACACCTATGTTCCTAATAAAAGACAAATTTCTTTCCTGAACAAACGCCAAAAGAAAATTAACAAAACAAGGTCCGGAGACCTTATCCTGGTTGGAGATTTTAATATAATCCCTGACAGCAGCCTGGATTCTTCCTCATCAGTCAGGCATAAGGCTCCAGTATTAAAAAATTGGCTTATTCAAAATGAATATTATGACACATTTTGCTGCTTTAACGCATCTTCAAGGGAATACACTCATTATTCGGATGTCCACATGACATCCTCAAGAATTGACCTGATTCTTACAAATATTTTCACATTAACGAAGTTCCAAAGTATTAGAATTTTGAACAAATCCATATCTGATCATTCCCCGGTCATAGCACAATTCTCACTAGGCCCATCCCCTGATAATACCTGTCTCTGGAAAAACTCATCATTTTTTATAGTAACTGAATTTAGACAAGAGATTGAAAATCATATTGCCAACTTCTTTAATGAAAACCAATCAGACGAAACTGATATATTCACATTATGGAACGCCCACAAGGCTGTACTACGGGGAACACTCATCCAGATTTCCTCCAGGTATAAAAAGAGAAACAGAGAAAAAATTGCCACATTACAAAAACAGATCAATGATAGAGAGGAACGACAAAACAATTTGACATGTCCCTCCCCTGTCCTTCAAGGGGAAATTCTAAAATTGAGACAAAGTCTAAGACTCGAAATTAGCCTGGAATTTGAGGCGGTAATCAAGGCTTCAAAATGTAAGACTTACACATCATTGAACAGACCCACCAGATACATGATGGTGAAACTGAAAAGGGAAAGAGTTAATAGAAGGATCAACAGGATAGTGTCCCTCTCAGGCGAAACCAAAACACACCCTAAGAATATGACTAAATCAATCGCAGAATTTTACCAGCGTCTGTACAATCTTAAAGATGACCCTGATGCCCCTGTGGTAAACCACGATTCTATTAATAACTTTCTAGCGGATATCAAGTTTCCCAGGTTGACACAATCAGACCTGGAACAAATTGATAGCCCCTTCTGGGAAAAAGAATTATTGGCCATTATTAATAAATTAAAGACCCAGAAATCCCCGGGTCTGGATGGCTTCTCCTCTGAATATTTCAGGACCTTTTCTAAAGCCTTGATTCCATATATGGTCTCAGTATTTAATGCAGCATCTTCTCGGGGCTCCTTCCCAAAAGAGATGCTGGAAGCCGTAATTGTTCTGATTCCAAAAGCAGGGGGAGACCCGGAGAAGATGCAAAATTACAGGCCAATATCGCTTATAAACAATGACATTAAAATTTATTCTAAATTACTGGCCGAAAGGTTGAAAAATATACTCCCTCGTTTGCTTTCCGATGACCAGATTGGCTCTGTTGAGGGCCGTCAGGCGGCGGATGGAACGAGGAGAGTTTTGAATTTAATTACCAAGGCAAATCTGTCCAATAGTAGATCGGCATTTCTGGCGTTGGATGCGGAAAAGGCCTTTGACAGGTTGAATTGGAAGCAACTTTAACTAAATATGGTTTTAGCCAAGGATTCCTGTTATCGGTCTTTGCGTTATACTCTGCTCCCAGCGCCAGAATCTTTGCCAATAATAGCCTCTCAAACCCATTCCCCATTTCGAACGGAACAAGACAGGGGTGCCTCCTGTCACCCCTGCTCTTTGTATTAGCGATGGAGCCACTGGCGGAAAAGATCAGATCTAATAAAAATATTGCAGGATTTGATCTCCCCTCCCATCGTTTTAAAATGGGGCTATTTGCCAACGACCTCTTTTTGACCCTACAGGACTCCTTGAATTCCATCAGAGCACTTGCTGCAGACCTGGAAATGTTTTCAAGGGCCTCCTATTTCAAAATTAACTCTCACAAGTCAAAATTCTTGACCCTTAACATGACAAAAACGGAAATCGAAGAGCTAGAGAAGTACTGAATTTGCCTGGGAAGAAACAGGGATAGTCTATCTTGGGATCACTTTAGCTAGTTCTATCCAAGCAACTGTCAAAGCAAACCTTAATGTGATCCTTGCAACTGTCTCTCAGGCCATTTCCTTTTTCAGGCAAACTGAACTCTCTATGTTTGGTAGAGTGATGGTTGTGAAATCCATCATTCTGCCCAAAATTATCTATTTTATTCGTACGCTACCAATCACTGTTCCATTTCAAGTCATACAAAATTTACAAAGCCTACTAAAATCATTTGTGTGGAACAACAGGAGGCCTAGGGTGTCGTCAGAAATTTTATATAAGCATAAAAGCAGAGGAGGTACGAGCCTGCCTAATCTGCATGCATACTATATGGCCTTATTAATTAAGCAGAGCTGGTATTGGCTCAATAACAAACAGAAACCTCTGGCTTGGTTTTGCCTGGAGAGAGACGTAAGTAAATTTAACTCTCTACAAGACTTACTTTTCTACTTCCTGTTTCATGAGCCTCAAAGGGTATCTTCTCACCCTATTTTCAGTCCCATCATTTCTCCTCTTTGGTCAGACCTCATCTGGAATATGTCCAGTTTTGGGCACCACATTTTAAAAAAGACATCCATAAACTGGAGCAAGTTCAGAAAAGAGCAACCAGAATGGTGACCGGTCTTGCAGACCGGTCTTATGACCGGTGACCCTGTCTTATGAGGAAAGGTTGCAGGATTTGGGAATGTTTAGTTTGCAAAAGAGAAGACTGAGAGGATACTTAATAGCTGTCTACAAATATCTAAAGGGCTGTCACATTGTAGAAGGATCAACTTTATTCTCATTTGCACAAGGAAAGACTAGATGCAATGGGATGAAACTGAATGGGAGGAGACACAGATTAGATAATAGAAAAAACTTTTTGACAGTTAGAGTGATCAATGAGTGGAACAAGCTGCCACGAGAAGTGGTGCGTTCTCCTTCAATGGAAGTCTTCAAACAGAGGCTGGACAGACATCTGACTGGGATGATTTAGCGAATCCTGCTTTGAGCAGGGGGTTGGTCCAGATGGCTCAGGAGGTCCCTTCCAACTCTACGATTCTATGAGATCATTGATCAAACCACATAAGAAATTTAACAAAGTCGAACAGGCCTTGAGGTTTCCGCTTCAATTGGTGGCTTTAATATTTAACTTCCCTCTCTCAGAAATCTAGAGTAATTTAGGTATAAAAAGTAAAAAATATACATGATGGGTCTAATTTTCTCACATTCAGTGAAATAAAAATCAAATATAATATCCCCTCCTCTGAATTGATTCCCTACTTATGCTGAAAGATAAGGTACAACAAATTCTAATAGGTAAATCTTTTAACTATGAAATTGTGTCTTCACTGCGGTGCAACCTTACTAATAAAAATACATGGAGTTTAAGGAATATATATTCCTCTTTCAATAGAGAGAAACTCTCTTGCAAGAACATATATTTAAGGAGATGGGAATCCGACTTTGGGACTGTTGTCTCGGTTGAGCAGTGGGACATCGCCATAAAAAATACGTATATATCTACCATATCGATGACTCTTCACGAGTCTTATTTCAAACTCTTACCAGGTGGTATTACACGCCTATCAGACTCTCCCACATTAACCAGGACAACTCCCCCCATTGTTGGAGAGGTTGCAGACAACAGGGGAATCTATACCACATATTTTGGTGTTGTCCGAAACTAAAACGTCTCTGGCTCCAGGTTTCTCGTCATATTGACTCCTTTACAGGAAACTTCACCTTGACTCCCCAAAAAGCATTGCTTTCTTTGGACTTTGATCAATTGCATCTGTCAGTGACACAGGTAGTTATACACATCCTTTTGGTAGTTACAGTTGTGGCCAAAAGTATTGACACCCCTGCAATTCTGTCAGATAATACTCAGTTTCTTCCTGAAAATGATTGCAAACACAAATTCTTTGGTATTATTATCTTCATTTAATTTGTCTTACATGAAAAAACACAAAAGAGAATGAAGTAAAAAGCAAAACATTGATCATTTCACACAAAACTCCAAAATGGGCCAGACAAAAGTATTGGCACCCTCAGCCTAATACTTGGTTGCACAACCTTTAGCCAAAATAACTGCGACCAACCGCTTCCGGTAAACATCAATGAGTTTCTTACAATGCTCTGCTGGAATTTTAGACCATTCTTCTTTGGCAAACTGCTCCAGGTCCCTGATATTTGAAGGGTGCCTTCTCCAAACTGCCATTTTTAGATCTCTCCACAGGTGTTCTATGGGATTCAGGTCTGGACTCATTGCTGGCCACCTTAGAAGTCTCCAGTGCTTTCTCTCAAACCATTTTCTAGTGCTTTTTGAAGTGTGTTTTGGGTCATTGTCCTGCTGGAAGACCCATGACCTCTGAGGGAGACCCAGCTTTCTCACACTGGGCCCTACATTATGCTGCAAAATTTGTTGGTAGTCTTCAGACTTCATAAGCCATACACACGGTCAAGCAGTCCAGTGCCAGAGGCAGCAAAGCAACCCCAAAATATCAGGGAACCTCTGCCATGTTTGACTGTAGGGACCGTGTTCTTTTCTTTGAATGTCTCTTTTTTTCTCCTGTAAACTCTATGTTGATGCCTTTGCCAAAAAAGCTCTACTTTTGTCTCATCTGACCAGAGAACATTCTTCCAAAACGTTTTAGGCTTTTTCAGGTAAGTTTTGGCAAACTCCAGCCTGGCTTTTTTATGTCTCAGGGTAAGAAGTGGGGTCTTCCTGGGTCTCCTACTATACAGTCCCTTTTCATTCAGACGCCGACTGATAGTATGGGTTGACACTGTTGTACCCTCGGACTGCAGGGCAGCTTGAACTTGTTTGGATGTTAGTCGAGGTTCTTTATCCAACATCCGCACAATCTTGCGTTGAAATCTCTTGTCAATTTTCTTTTCCGTCCACATCTAGGGAGGTTAGCCACAGTGCCATGGGCTTTAAACTTCTGGATGACACTGCGCACGGTAGACACAGGAACATTCAGGTCTTTGGAGATGGACTTGTAGCCTTGAGATTGCTCATGCTTCCTCACAATTTGGTTTCTCAAGTCCTCAGACAGTTCTTTGGTCTTCTTTCTTTTCTCCATGCTCAATGTGGTACACACAAGGACACAGGACAGCGGTTGAGTCAACTTTAATCCATGTCAACTGGCTGCAAGTGTGATTTAGTTATTGCCAACACCTGTTAGGTGCCACAGGTAAGCTACAGGTGCTGTTGATTACACAAATTAGAGAAGCATCACATGATTTTTCGAACAGTGCCAATACTTTTGTCCACCCTCTTTTTTATGTTTGGTGTGGAATTATATCCAATTTGGCTTTAGGACAATTCTTTTTGTGTTTTTTCATTTCAGACAAATTAAATGAAGATAATAATACCAAAGAATTTGTGTTTGCAATCATTTTCAGGAAGAAACTTAGTATTATCTGACAGAATTGCAGGGGTGTCAATACTTTTGGCCACAACTGTAAAAATAATTTGGCTTTCTTTTGGAAGAAACCTGACCCCCCAAATTTTCAGACATCCTAGACAAAATCTACCAACATAATGCTATCGAATGGAGGTACGCAGTCAGTAATAATAAAATTCTCGCCTACAGTAATAAGTGGAAGGTCTGGAACAGTAAATTTAGACGAGTTTAAATTTCTTTCATACACCTCCATAGTGGTTGGACTAGACCGCCCTCATGCATCTCCTCTTTAAAGGTTTAGTATTACTGTACCTCTTAGGGCCCCGTCACACATAGCGACTCACCAGCGATCCCGACAACGATAACAACGTGTCAGGATCGCTGGTGAATCGCTTCAAGATCGCTGGTGAGCTGTCAAACAGAGAGCTTCACCAGTGATCAACACAGCAACGCCAAGCACGCGGCGTCGCTGTGTTCGTTAGTTACCAGCGTGCTGATGCAGGGAGCTGGTAACTAACATACACATTGGGTATCCAAGGGACGTACGTCCCTTAGATACCTGATGTATACAATAGCTACCAGCTCCCTGCATCAGCGCGCTGGTAACTAACGTACACATCGGGTATCCAAGGGACGCACGTCCCTTGGATACCCGATGTGTACCTTGGTTACCAGCAGATCGCTAGTCTCCCGCCTGTCACACACAGCGATGCGTGCTGGCCAGCGGGAGACCAGTGACCAAAGAAAAGTCCAGAGGTTTCCCAGAGCGATCAGCGATACCATCAGGGGGGCCGGTCGCTGATTGCTGTCACACACAGCGATCTCTCCGGTGAGATCGCTGTTGTGTCACAAAACAGTTCATACACAGTCCTGCCCAGTACTTCTGGGACACCACATATGGCAGCTCTCACAGGAGGTTCAGTACAGAGACTTCCTTGCCTTCACACAACACATACAGAGGGAAAAAAATGGCTGGACATTTATTTCCCCAGCCATACCCTTGAGGTGGAGATGTGGTGAGTAGATGTCCCGCCAAACTCTTTACCTACTCACATAAAAACCCGTACATAACATGGCTGCTTAACTCCTTCAGCAAATAGCATGCTGAAAAGAAACTTATGGGTTTCTAGATTGTAATATCCCTGCCGGCATCACTGCATGGCTTTCCATCTCCCATCTTACTCACCACAATGGGCCATGCTGTGAGTTCTTCAATGAGTAAGGAGACAGACGTCTCCGAAATGCGTTGGAAAGTGTTTTTGTCCATCCACTGCTCCGTAGCGGTACCACGTGTTCTCTGACGTCATGCAGCTCCTGTGCTGACGAGCACTAGCACGACAGTCTGACACAGCGTGGTTACCACCGGAGTCTTTTCATTCACCGGTCTTCAAGTCCTTTCAGTGGTTGCTGCCTCCAGCTGGGGCAGCGCTGCTATTAGTCACCAGTTTTTATCTACTGGATTGCGGATTTTGAGTCATCCTGAAGATTCACCGCTCTCTGCACAACACATGCATCACTAAGTAAGAAGAACTTGCCTCTACATCGCTACTTATAGGTAACTCTTCTTAGTACATCCCCCCTTTTTTTTATATCTTGTACCTGTTCGTGTCCTTGTCTGTTTCCTTTCCTACTCAGCATTGGGTAGTCTTGTGTCTACTCCTTCTGCTCTGCTCTTTGCTCCACGCCCTGCGGCTCTGCTCTGTGCTCCGCACCCTGCGGCTCTGTTCTGCTCTCTGCTCCGCACCCTGCAGCTCTGCTCTTTGCTCTGCACCCTGCCACTCTGCTCTTTGCTCCGCACCCTGCGGCTCTTACCTGCTCTTTCTCCGCACCCTGCTGCTCTGCTCTTTGCTCCACAACCTGCGGCTCTGCTCTTTGCTCCACAACCTGCAGCTCTGCTCTTTGCTATGCAACATGCAGCTCTGCACTGCTCTTGCTCTGCAACCTGCGTTTATGCTCCGCACCCATTGCGCAACTTGCGTTTCTGCTCCGTTCCTGTTCTGCACCTTGCAGTTCTGCTCTGCTACAGTCCCACGCTCTACGGTTCTAGTCCCTCCAGTGTTCTGCCCTCTGAATAGGGCAAATATGTTTGTATTATGTGCTGGGTTTAGTTAGCACCATCTAGTGGTGGCTGAATTTATAGCTGTGTCTGTAATAGCTTTACAGCCTGATTCTTTAACAGAGCAATGCATTGTGAGAATGAAGCAATGTATTCTTGGATGAAGAAAATGCCATTTTATTTTGTGTATTTCATAAGGACACACGTGTTTATCTGTCCTCCTGTAACTCCCTACTTGAGTTTGTTATCCAAGTAAAGCATATCTGGTAAGATTAACATCTTTTCGAGCAATGCAGTGTTGTTCAGACAGGCTATTAACTGTATGGCAGCCAGAGCTCAGCAGATGTAATTAGACACCTGTGTGTTTCCATGTAAAGTTTGCATCACACTGTTATACTTCCTGTAATTGTGTTAGCTGTATGATAATCTGCTCAATACTTACCCATGTCGTTTGTATTCTTTATAGTTTTTCCGCATGTTCTATACTCTTCACCAATAAACAAGTTAGAGTACAGAAAACAGTCTGCTTATTTTGGGAGATAGAAGGTGGTTTATGCTGTATGCTAGAGTGCACACCGTGTCAACGTGTATGAAGGCAGAACACTCCAGTTTCAACTGGTTCCCACCTGATTTATTATCCTACCAGTGCCTGCCTCCCAGAGTGCCAGCCGTGCCCACCTGCCTGCCAGTGTGCCAGCCGTGTCCACTTGCATGTCAGAGTGCCAGTCGCGCCTGCCTGCCAGAGTGCCAGCCATGCCCGCCAGAGTTCCAGTAGTCCCCGTCTGTACTTGCCTCCACCTGTCATTAGTGTTCCGTTCCACCAGTGGGATCAGCTGCTACAGCCAGACACCGCCCTGGAGTGGTAACTGGCAGCTACCTGCTGCACAAGCCTGACCTCCAGTGAACACCAAGGTAGCTGCTTAGCCATGCCCCTCCAGGGTAGTCTGGTTTGTGGCACAGTGGGGCCACAATCTGCACTCGCGCCACTCAGTCAGGGCACGAGCATTACATAGATCACAGAGGAAAGCAATCTCCGTGACACATATCTACCCTCACATGCAGTGCTAGTGACCCTGTCACAATGTGTGTATGTATATATCAGGACCTTCCAGATCTCTGAGATGGACCTGAATGGTGATGGATGTATGATTCCGGTGACTGAATTATTAAGATTCCCCTCCCTCTGGTATTACGCATGTGGATAGGGAACCATAGAAAGAGTCAGCGCCAGTCAGTGGCAAACCTTAGGCCACTGTGCACACCGCACCACTACACTAGCGTCCGGTGGTGTCACGTCTCTCACGGCACTATCGCATATCGGCTGTGTCTGCTGCCACGCTGCATTCAGCAGCACTTACTGGTGTCCGCAGTAGCGACACCGCACACGCGGTAGGTCTAGATGGACACCGTCCCCTGTCTTGGACCCTGTCCTGTGACCTGATACCGTGTGTGCAATTTCGCTGAGACCTGTGAGTCTAACAGGCTCGGTGTTTATGTTTATGCTACAGCGCCTCTGTGAGTTAACAGAGTCCGCTCTGCGCACATCGGGTGACATTTCTTTTCTACATGGAAATTTCATACGAATTGTGTGAATGTAGTAGTAGGAAATACTACATGCTGGAGGTCATTTTGCAGGGCTCTGGCAGTGCTCCTCCTGTTCCTCCTTGCACAAAGGCGGAGGAGGCAGTCCTGCTGCTGGGTTGTTGCCCTCCTATAGCCCCCTCCACATCTCCTAGTGTACTGGCCTGTCTCCTGGTAGCACCTCCAGCCTCTGGACACGAAGTTGACAGACACTGTGCTACCTGAGCCACTTGTGTGGGTTGTAGAGTCCATTTCATGCTAGCATGAGTGTGAAAGCACAACCAACATTCAAGAGTGACCAAAACATCAGCCAGAAAGCATTGGTACTGAGATGTGGTCTGTGGTCCCCACCTGCAGAACCACTCCTTTATTGAGGGTGTCTTGATAAATACCAATAATTTCCATCTGTTGTCTATTCCATTTGCACAACAACATGTGAAATTGATTGTCAATCAGTGTTGCCTCCTAAGTGGACAGTTTGATTTCACATAAGTTTGATTTACTTGGAGTTATATTCTGTTGTTTAAGTGCTCCCTTTATTTTTTTGAGCAGTCTATACATACAGGGTGGGCCATTTATATGGATACACCTAAATAAAAGGGAATGGTTGGTGACATCAACTTCCTGTTTGTGGCACATTAGTATATGAGGGGGGAAACACTTTTCAAGATGGGTGGTGACCATGGTGGCCATTTTGAAGTCAGCCATTTTGGATCCAACTTTATTTTTTTCAATGGGAAGAGGGTCATGTGACACATCAAACTTATTGAGAAATTCACAAGAAAAGCAATAATGTGGTTGGCTTTAACGTAACTTTATTCTTTCATGAGTTATTTACAAGTTTATGACCACTTATAAAATGTGTTCAAAGTGCTGCCCATTGTGTGGGATTGTCAATGCAACCCTCTTCTCTCACTCTTGACACACTGATAGAAACACCGCAGAAGAAATGCTAGTCTAAGGGGGTCAGATTCCTTGTAGGAATGCTTGCACCTGACACCCATAATGTGGTGGTGCACCATCTTGCTGGAAAAATTTAGGGAACGTGCCATCTTCAGTGCATAAAGAGGGCAACACATCATCATGTAGCAATTTCAGATATCCAGTGGCATTGATGTTTCCATTGATGAAGAGTGGCCCCACTAAATTTGTACCCCATATACCACACCATACCATTAATTATTGGTGTCAGGTCCGAGCATTCCTACAGGAACAATTTCCTGGAAAGTGGATTTGTTAGGGACGGCGGAACACATTAAATATTAAATAATAGAAAGTGCGTTCACCGCCCGGGGACCACCGTGCAGTAGGTGCTAAAACCACTGCTAGACAATGGCAGACGCGCTATATGGTGGTATAATGTGCATGGGTTCAACGTAACATAGTAACATAGTTAGTAAGACCGAAAAAAGACATTAGTCCAACCAGTTCAGCCTATAAAATTCTGTCAGAATAAATCCCCAGATCTACGTCCTTCTAAAGAACCTAACAATAACTGTAAGATGCAATATTGTTACGCTCTAGGAAGACATCCAGGCCTCTCTTGAACCCCTCGACTGAGTTCGCCATCACCACCTCCTCAGGCAGGGAATTCCAGATTCTCACTGCCCTAACTGTAAAGAATCCTCTGCTGTCCATAAGGCTATGTTCACAGGTGGCGTTTTTTTCCTATGGGATCCTATGGGATTCCGCAATGCTGTGCTAATGCTGCGGCTTTTACCGTGGCAGAATCACTTTGCAGTAAAAAACGCAGCATGCTCATTAATTTAGCGGAATAGCGGCGATCCCGCACCCATAGGAATGTGTTGTGAGTTCATTTTCTGGTCCACCAGTTGTGAGTTCTCCTTCCAAGCTCCCACTGGTGGTAACTGGAGGTAGTGAGGCTGATGTAATCAGTAGAGATCTGCCACCTGATAATGAGGATGACGACTGGACCTCAGGAATTTCAGACTGGGTTTAAGACAGCCGACGCCCTATTCTGGTGCTGGTGATTCCTTCTGGCTTGTCAGGTCTTGGTTTTCAGCTCTGTTCCAGTCATCTAAAGCTAAGTTTTTCTGATAATGTTCACACTTGATTTTGTTGTGGTTAGGATCAGGGATCTGCACTCTGCATAGTTACCAACCTCTCTGGTTTTCTGTGACTTAGCTTGTTTTGCTTTTTTCTCCTCGGTGACCCATTCATAACAGAATCACCAGCCATACCGCAGATTCTAGGGTACTCAAAAGCAGGAGAGAGTTGTTAAAAAAGGAAAAGAAAAGTGTCAGAATTTTTTTTTTATATTTTTTCCTCTTTTTCTCTTGGGTCATAGGAGGATTTTTTTTTTCCTAATGGAGATTAAGCAATTGTCTGATCGTGTGGAGCAACTTGCTGCTGAAGTGCAGGGAATTTCCACCTACCTCATTCAGTCACTTACTGCTGAACCTAAGATCCCTACTCCTGAAGTGTTTTCTTGGGATCGGTCTAAATTTCTGAATTTTAAAAATAATTGTAAATTATTTCTGGCCTTGAAGCCTAACTCATCGGGGAGCTCTGTGCAGCAGGTTAAAATTGTCATCTCCATGCTGCGCGGCGATCCCCAGGATTGGGCTTTTTCTCTGACACCTGAAAATCCTATTCTGACTAATGTGGATGCATATTTTCAGGCCTTTGGGTTGTTGTATGATGAACCTAATGCTGTTGATCAAGCTGAGAGAACCCTGTTGGCATTAAACCAGGGTCAGGATTCTGCAGAGTTATACTGTCAAAAATTCCGAAAGTGTGCGGTCCTTACTACATGGAATGATAGTGAATTGGCAGCTCTCCTTTGGAAGGGTTTATCAGAGACCGTAAAAGATGTTATGGTGGGATTTCCTGTTCCCTCTGGTCTGGATGATTCTATGTCATTAGCCATTCAAGTTGATCGGCGTTTACGTGAACGTAGAACTACACGGGAGGCGCTGCCACCTTTTGAACAAACGTCTGAACCTATGCAATGTGATGGGGTTTTGTCTAGGGCGCAACGTCAGGAGATTAGAAGGCGTAATAAGCTGTGTTTTTTCTGTGGAGACGTCTCTCGTACTATTTCTGTCTGCCCTAAACGAGAGAAACGTTTTGCACACACATTTGCTGTGGGCAGTGTACAACCTAAGTTTCTTTTGGCAATTACTCTGATCTGCTCCTTATCCACGTTTTCCATGAAGGCTTTTGTGGATTCAGGAGCAGCGTTGAATCTGATGGATTTGGACTTTGCTAAACGTTGTGGTTTTTCCATGACGCCTCTGCGGACGCCTATTCCTTTGAGGGGTATTAATGCTACTCCTTTGGTGGAGAATAAAGCTCAGTTTTGGACCCAGGTGATAATGTGAGTTGCCCCAGACCACCAAGAAAATTGTAAATTTTTGGTGCTGCATAATTTGCATGATACTATTGTTCTGGGTTTTCCTTGGTTGCAAACTCATAATCCAGTTTTGGATTGGAAATCTGGGTCTGTGGTGAGTTGGGGTTGTCAGTGTGTTCTTAGGGACGCTCCTTTTTCTCCACCTCTCATCAGTCTCATGATATTCCTGATTATCTAGCCGATTTTTCTGATGTATTTAGTGAGAGCAAGTCTGCGTCTTTGCCTCCTCATAGGAGTTATGACTGTGCAATTGAGTTGATGCCTGGGTGTAAATTTCCCAAGGGTCGGCTTTTCAACTTATCAGTACCCAAACATGTTGCTATGCGATCCTATATTAAGGAGTCGTTGGAGAAGGGTCATATTAGACATACCTCGTCACCTTTAAGTGCTGGGTTTTTTTGTGGCCAAGAAAGATGGTTCATTAAGACCGTGTATTGATTATCGTTCCCTTAACAAGATGACGGTTAAATATCAGTACCCGTTACCTCTGATGTCTGATTTACTCTCCAGAGATAAGAGTGCCTGCTGGTTTACTAAGCTTGACCTCAGGGGGGTGTATAATCTTATTCGCATCAAGCACGGGGATGAATGGAAGATGGCGTTTAATACTCCGGAGGGACATTTTGAGTACCTGGAGATGCCTTTTGGGCTCACTAATGCCCCTTCTGTCTTCCAGTCCTTTATGAATGATATTTTCGTGACTTTGTGGATAAGTTTTTGATCATCTATCTGGATGATATTTTGATCTTTTCTAGTGATTGGGATTCTCATGTGGAACACGTCCAGACTGTGTTCCAGATTTTGAGGGAGAATTCCCTCTTTGTTAAGGGATCGAAATGCCTCTTTGGTGTACAGAGGATTACATTTTTGGGATTTATCTTGTCTCCATCGACTATTGAAATGGACCTGGCCAAGGTACAGGCCATTTATGATTGGGTTCAGCCTACTTCTTTGAAGGCCCTCCAGAAGTTTTTGGGTTTTGCTAATTTCTATCGTAAATTTATAGGTAATTTTTCTGGTATTGCCAAACCACTGACTGATCTGACCAAGAAGGGCGCTGATGTGCTGAATTGGTCTCCTGAGGCTGTCTCAGCATTTCAGGAGCTTAAGCAGAGATTTACTTCAGCTCCAGTTTTACGGCAACCTGATGTCTCACTTCCATTTCAGGTGGAGGTAGATGCTTCTGAGATTGGTGCAGGAGCTGTTTTGTCCCAAAAAGACCCTGTGACTTCTAAGATGAATCCCTGTGTCTTCTTTTCTCGAATGTTCTCCCCATCTGAACGCAACTATGACGTGGGGAATCGGGAATTGTTGGCCATAAAATGGGCATTTGAAGAGTGGAGACATTGGTTGGAGGGAGCTAGACATCAATTTGTGGTCCTCACCGATCACAAGAATTTGATTTATCTGGAGTCGGCCAAACGCTTGAATCCTAGACAGGCTAGATGGGCCTTGTTTTTCACGCGTTTTAATTTTGTGGTCTCTTTTCTTCCGGGCACTAAGAATGTTAAGGCAGATGCCCTTTCTAGGAGTTTCTTTGCCGATTCTCTTAATGTGACCGAGCCTACTACCATCTAGATGAGGGGGTAGTTCTTTCTGCAATTTCGCCCGATTTGAGACGCGCCCTGGAGGAATTTCAGGAGGATAAACCTGAGCGTTGCCCTATAGGAAAATTGCATGTTCCTGACCAGTGGAGAAAGAGAGTGATGTCTGAAATTCATTGCTCCGCATTGGCTGGTCATCCAGGTATTTTTGGTACCAGAGATTTGATGAATGGGTGTTTTTGGTGGCCTGACTTATCTCTTGACGTCAAGAAATTTGTACAGTCCTGTGGGACTTGTTCTCGGTCTAAACCCTGTTCTCGTTCTAGTGGGTTGCTGATGCCCCTGCCGGTGCCCAAGAGGCCATGGACCCATATCTCAATGGATTTTATTTCTGATCTTCCTGTCTCTCAGAGAATGACTGTTATCTGGGTGATTTGTGATAGATTTTCGAAGATGGTCCATCTTGTACCACTCCCAAAGTTGCCATCTTCCGCTGTGTTGGTGCCCTTGTTTTTACAACAGGTGGCTCGGTTACACGGGATTCCTGAGAACATTGTGTCCGACAGAGGAGTCCAGTTTTTTTCAAGATTCTGGAAAGCCTTTTGTTCCAATCTGGGAATTCAGTTATCCTTCTACTCCACGTTTCATCCCCAGACCAATGGACAGACTGAGAGAACAAACCAGACCTTGGAGTCATATTTGAGATGTTTTATATCTGCTGATCAGGATGATTGGGTCTCATTTTTGCCCTTTGCCGAATTCGCACTGAACAATAGAGCTAGTTCTACCACTTTGATGTCACCCTTTTTCTGTAATTTTGAGTTTCATCCTCGATTCTCTTCAGGGCAAGTGGAATCTTCGTCCTGCCCTGGTGTGGACACTGTGGTTGAGAGAATTCAGCAGATATGGGACCAAGTGGTGGATAAGTTGTCACTCTCTCAGGAAAAGGCCCAACGATTTTCCAACCGGCATAGGACCATTGGTCCCCGGTTTAAAGTGGGTGATATGGTTTGGTTGTCATCTAAGAGTATTCCTATGAAGGTTGCATCTCCAAAATTTAAGCCAAGATTTATTGGACCTTATAAGATTTTGGAGATTCTTAAGCCTGTTTCGTTTCGATTGGCTCTTCCAGTTACGTTCAAGATCCATAACGTATTTCACAAATCTCTGTTGAAGAGGTTTGTTGAGCCAGTGGTTCCTATGGCAGCACCTCCTGACCCTGTGTTGGTTGAAGGCAATGTGGAATATGAGGTAGAGAAAATATTGGATTCTCGTTTGGTTAGACGGAGACTCCAGTATTTGGTCAAATGGAAGGGTTATGGCCAGGACGATAATTCTTGGGTCTCTGCCTCTGGTATTCATGCCAATAAATTGGTTCGTGCTTTTCACCGGGCCCATCCTGATCGGCCTGGTGGCATGGATGAGGGTTCGGTGACCCCTCCTCAAGGGGGGGTACTGTTGTGAGTTCATTTTCTGGTCCACCAGTTGTGAGTTCTCCTTTCAGGCTCCCTCTGGTAGTAACAGGAGGTAATGAGGCTGATTTAATCAGTAGAGATCTGCCACCTAGTAATGAGGATGACGATTGGACTTCAGGAATCTCAGCCTGGATTTAAGACAGCCGACGCCCTATTCTGGTGCTGGTGATTCCTTCTGGCTTGTCAGGTCTTGGTTTTCAGCTCTGTTCCAGTCATCTAAAGCTAGGTTTTTCTGCTAATATTCACACTTGATTTTGTTGTGGTTAGGATCAGGGATCTGCACTCTGCATAGTTACCAACCTCTCTGTTTTTCTGTGACTTAGCTTGTTTCGTTTTTTTCTCCTCGGTGACCCATTCATTACAGGAATGCATTGTTCTGCTTACTTTCTGCATGTGGCTGTGCACACCATGCGAAAGGTAAGCAGAATATTTGCGGATGGTACCCACGGTCCGGAGGAGAGGAGACTGTCCTCCGGGCTTTGGGTACCATATCCCTGTAAAAAATAGAATTTAAAATAAAAAATATTGTATTTCTTACCTTCCGACATCCCGCGCAGCCTTCCCGCCTCTCTCCACGCTCCCGGTCCCAGTAATCCTTTGCGAGCGATGATGTCCGTTCTCGCGGGATCGCAAAGTCTCGCGGTCATTCGCGCGACGTCATCGCGAATGACCACGAGACGTCGCGATCCCGCGAGAATGGACGTCATCGCGGTAATTCTCGCAAAGGATTACTGGGACCGGGAGCGTGGAGAGAGGCAGTAAGGCTGCGTGGGACGCCGAAAGGTAAGAATAACAATATATTTTTTTTATTATTATTTTTTACATCTTATCTTTTACTACTGATGCCGCATAGGCAGCCTCAATAGTAAAAAGTTGGTCACACTCGTCAAACACTATGTTTGACGAGTGTGACCAACCTGTCATTCATTTCTCCAAGCGATGCTACAGATCGCTTGGAAAACGCTAGCAATTCTGCAAGCTAATTACGCTTGCAAAATGCAAGTTTTTCCGTGGGAAAATCGCGGGAATTTAAAATGCGATTTTCCCGCGGAATGGAATTCGGAATTCTTGCGGTAATTTCCGTGAGAGTTCTGCTAAGTGTGAACGTAGCCTAAGAGTTTACATTCTACAGAAAATAGAGATAGAGTAGACCTTGCTGACCATAAAAGCTTACTATCTACAAGTAAGAGACTTAGCCAGTGACTTCTAGAGATGAGAAACAACTCAGCCATAAAAACTATGCTCCACTGGAAACCGCTGATCTGTGATGGCTTAGGTACTGAGCACCAATGTACAAGGTATGACAATCTGCAAGATGTCATAGCTGCAGGCATTATGGGGAAGCCCGTACAGCCACAGAAAAAGTCAATAACCTGATGCTTCAGCAGTGTGGAAAATGGTGCACGGCAAGTTTATTTTTTTGGGGGGAACCGTTTATCGATTCTCAAAGTGTTCAAATTTGAGTGAATGCTATTTTGGTGGAACCACTGGACCACAGTCCGGGGGGCTCTGAAGTGGTGTGACTAGCGAACCCCAGACACTCGTAGTAAGACAGGATCAGATTGAAGTATTCAGGGGACGCAGGTGCTAACTCCAGTTAGACCCTGGATACGTGAAAGATGGCCCAGTGAAACGGGTGCACAAACAGGGATAACAGATAATGTAGAACTCGACAGGTGGGATGCAGCTGGCCAGGATAGAGCTGGCAGGCAGTACTGACGTCATCATAGATAACGGAGAGACGGACGTCTGAGCCAGATGGAACTTGCACAGGCAGCACTGGTGTCATCCCGAGGATGGAGTAGCAAGCCACAGATAGTCTAAGAAGATAAGCAGTATTAGCTGGGTATTGGCAGGACACAGGCAAAGCACAACAGATCACAGGAACGTCAGATCACTGAACCGGAAACTAGCAACAGGAAACACTTGTTTGCATATTTTGAAAGATGCGCACTGTCTCTTTAAGAGACCAAGAGACCAAGAGAGCACGCACATGGCCTTAGTCTCATACCCGGGGATGTTCTGGCCATGCACCAGGAAGCATGAGCAGCAGGAGCAGAGCAGCAGGAAGCAGACTGAGAGCGAGGACCCCGCCGGGGGCCCCGCAGAGGTAGGCGCACCACAGTAGGACAAGGACCCCGGCGGGGACCCCGCATGGTCATGGGTGTTACAGACTCACTTGGCTATGTATACAGATTTTTCTTCAACTCTACCCACAAGTGTTTGAAGTCTGGGAACTGTGGGGGCCATTCCAGCACCTCTCCTTCATTGTCATTGAACCAATTCTTCACCAGTCACGACATATGCTTCAGGTCATTGTCCTGCAGAAACAATATATTGTCATTTTCATACCCATAGTACTCAAGTGTATGAAGTAACTCATCTTGTGTGATACTCACATATACTGTAGCTTATCATTGAAACCACCATCGATTGTGGTCAAGTATCCAATGCCTTTGGCTGTGAAACAACCCCATATCATCAAGTGTCCTCCACAGAACTTGACAGTTTCTTCAATTTCTCGATCCGTTAACCCCTTTTTTCCCATTTCTTCCAAAGCCATTTGCACCCATCAGAGACTAGTCTATTGACTTTTGTCTCATCGCTCCAAATCACCTGTTTCCAATATTCTACTGTCCACTATTCACACTTTTTCCCTACACTTCCAATTAAGATATTAAAGTCAATGCTTCATCACTTTTTCTGGCCACCTTTCTAGACTTGTGTTATGTGCATCGCACCGTGCTTGCATGGAAGTCTGTGATCTCACTATTACAAAGCATACGAGCCATTTCCACTGCCGTGTTTGTCGTGAAATGATAGGGCTTGTGATGACCTGACGTCATGACTCTAATATTTTGCCTGAACATAATAATAATAATAATAATAATAATAATAAATTTTATTTCTATAGCGCCGACATATTCCGCAGCACTTTACATTTCAGAGGGGATTTGTACAGACAATAGACATTACAGCATAACAATAATCACATAGATCATAACAGATACCAAGAGGAATGAGGGCCCTGCTCGCAAGCTTACAGTCTATGAGGGAAAAAGGGAGACACGAAAGGTGGGTGGTAACAGTTGCCCTGATTGTTTGGATCAGCCATAATGTTAAGTGTGTAACAGTACAGACACAGAGGGCTGATGGATGCATAAAGCATGTGGGAACATGATGCGGGGAACCTGGTTATGGTAAAACTTTTGGCTGTGCCACACAGGGATAGATTAGGTTAATGTGTTGAGGCGATAGTTTTCAGGGCACGCTTAAAATTGTGGGGATTGGGGACTAATCGTATTGACCTGGGAAGTGCATTCCAAAGAATTGGCGCAGCACGTGTAAAGTCTTGGAGACGGGAGTGGGAGGTTCTGACTATTGAGGATGCTAACCTCAGGTCATCCACCTTTTAGCTTTTGAATGGATGGACACAGACTTCATTTTGTATTCTTCCAACTGTCATGGCACTTACATGGTGCAGTTTGGCAATTTTCTTAGCCAAGAGACCTCTATCAATGAGCTGGATGTTGCTGCTTCTCTTTTCTTGGGAAATCTTCTTCAAGGCTGTTCCTCGATTACCAGGAACAGACTGCATTGTGTAGTATACAGGAAGAAAAAGATATTTCCACCACCAGATCCAAAATAGTAACAATGCAGTGACATGATATGAATCTGCATAGCTAATTGTATGCTAAATAGTTACAAGTCAAATTTATGTATGAGATAGCCAAGATGATTGTCTATAAAACGATGGTAGTCTCATATTGGCAACAGCAGTGGATGGTGAGATATGAAGCCTGAAAGTCAACATTGTTACCCTTTTGCTCGCCAGTGTATATTTAGTTAATAATTAACACAAATAACAATGATTCACAAAAACCATGAATGAACAAAAACAGACAGAAAAATAATACTGATGTTAAAATGAGAACAGATACTTTAAAACATTTTTACTTTGGTATCTCACAATACAGTGAATGTAAGATTATTAATTTCCGATTTTTTGTCATGCAATATATTGTCTTTGACAGTTTAATATACCGTTATTGTCAAAACCCTCATCGTACTTTTAAATAAATTTCTTCCATAAAAAACACAGTCAGCCTGTTTCCGGCAGTAGATTTCTTTGTATATAAAACCTGTGTGTAATTGGCCATTTGAAAGAAAAGGCCAATAAAATAAGGTAGTAGAAAATGATGCTGTCATCTACTATTGAAGTCTATAGATAAGACATTTCATTAAAGAGCTTCCTTTTCCATTCTAAGAATAGAAGGTCAAAACTGTTATAATAAATCATATTTTGGAGGATAGAAAACAGTTTAAGTAATTACATGGATGGATATTTCAAAGAGCAGTTTCTTTGGCTGACAGATCACCCATTGGGAACATTTGTGTAGTTCAACAAAATACATCATACAAGAGTTTGTTTTTTCTAAAACACGACAGAAAATGATCAAATAGATCTTTGGAAGCAGGTAGTTTTAGGATTGACTTTCAAAAATGTTTCTTTGATCTGAGGAATTGCTTGTATCTCCTGGGTCCCAAAGCAAAATATGCAGTAAGGCCTCTGCACAACACTGTGATAATTTGGGGTTTTCTTATAAAACAGGAATAATTTATATCTTGGAAACTCCATAGCTATGGAATTGGCTTTCATAAAGAACACATTTGATACAAAACCTTTAAACCTTAAACTCACAAAATTCGACTCACTTGGATAGTCTTTAGGGTGTGTCTTTTCTGACCAGTTCCCATAGAATGTCAATCTGTATTTAGCAGTTCCACATGCACAACAGTCTGGTATAGTCTTTTCATTTCCACTGTCAATTGTTGCATCTGAAAAATCAACAACATTGTACACATGTTCTATGTAAATATCTCCAGAATGTCAATGTCACCAGACATATCACTTCCTAGTTCCTAGTCAAGTTGTTAGCCAATTCTGGAGGAATTCTTAAAGTGAATCTGTCAGAAGGATTTTGCCAAGTAACCTATAGATAGTGTCAGGTTGGCACTGCTACACTGATTAAAATGATTGATACCTGGTGTGATGAAATCAGTCCTGTGGTTCTTGTGCAATCAGTTGTTAGAAGTTAGCAGCTAATGAGATGCCCATGCTCTGGGGTGGGACTGTAGGCAAAGTCTTATCTTCTTGCTCTAGAGCAGAGAAACCAAGGAAAAAACATGCCCACAGGCCGTCCTGAAGCACAAACAGTCTGTCTCTATAATGAGGAACATGTTTGTGCTTCAAGGCAGCCTGTGGGCAGGTTGGTGAGTGGCCTGTGGGCAGCTCCTTCCTTGTTTTTTCTGGTCTAGAGCAGTAAGATAAGACTCTGCCTTAAGTCCCGCCCCGATGCACGGACATATTATTAATTGAAAACTTCTAATACCGATTACACAAGAACCACAAGACGGATTTCATCACTGAGGTATCATTTTAATCTGTATAACAGCACCAACCTCAAGCTATCTACGTTACTGCACAAAATCCTGCTGACAGGTACACTTTAAGATCAGTTTAGCATGAGTTTTCTGACTGCTAAGAATATTACTATGCTGACTCAAAAGTTTAAAAAGAATATTGCAACTTGTCATGTAAGTTTAGCTGCATCGTAGTATCACTGGTACAGAGGATCATATGCCCCAACTTCTTAAGAAATTAATATTAAGTCCACTGCTACACGACCAACGCAAACAATTGCTGCAGTAATGATATCATCATTGAACATTCTTCACTGCTATAGTCATAAATTGACCAATGCAATCAAAGTAAAATTGTCACTGCCTGGAAACACTATTTCAATGGTAAGCATATGACAATTTTGGCTATTTAAAATAATCGTCTGAATTACGTGAAAGAGTCAGAAAACCCCATTACTACTGTGTCCAATATTAGTTGTTCTTCTCCTTCAACAGTTTTATTGAAAAGCTTTAACAGGATGTTGTAGTGTTATACCAGAAGACTTTATGTGATGCTAGTATGGGCTCTACTAATAAAAGGAGCACATTTGGTTTATTTATTAATAGCTCTGCAAACTAGTCACTTTCCAAAGGTTAAAGTAAAATATTCAGCCCGAATTATCCAGGCTATACAAGATATTTAGTGCAACACTTAACATAACTAGACAGATATTAGACAGACATTAAGCTGCCTTATGGCATACATGTATGTCAGAAAATGGGAATAAAACTAAAAAGTTATTTTCAAATAAAATGTGTGCAAGATTAAAGCTAGTAGTAATCTCACCTTGCTCACACATTCTTTTTGTAAGTGAGCCTTCATCTTGGAAGTAAATAATTTTCTTTTGTACAATGCTTGCTCTATAGGAAAAACAAGATAGTAAAACAGAATTACTGAATAAGAAAAAAGACAAATTAAACAAAAGGGTGTACATATTTATTATCACCAATCCATGATCGCTTATGTTTAGTGTTGAGCGATACCATCCGATACCCTAAAATATCGGATCGGATGGTATCGGCCCGATACGAAAAAAGTATCGGGTATCGCCGATTCCGATACCGGAAGTCCCATTGAAGTCTAGGGGACTTCCAGTATCGGAATAAGAAACCCTTTTCTGTCCTTGTACAGCCTCTCGGGGGTGTGTACGGACCTTCCGGGGGTCTGTGCCGGCCTGCCGGGGGTCTGTGCCGACTGCCCAGGGGTCTGTGCGGACTGCCGGGGGTCTGTACCGGCCTGCCGGGGGTGTCTGTGCCGGCCTGCCGGTGGTCTGTGCCGACTGTCCGGGGGTCTGTTCGGACTGCCGGGGGTCTGTACCGGCCTGCCGGGGGGGCTGTGCCGGCCTGCCGGTGGTCTGTGCCGACTGTCCGGGGTCTGTGCAGGCTGCGGGGGTCTGTGCAGGCATCGTCCGATGGGCCTACAAGTCCCATCGGGCGATGCCTGCTACCATGACGGTGATTGACACATTAGTCAATGATGGGACAGTAGTAGTCCCATCATCCGGCTAATGTGTTGTATGTTAAAAAAAAAAAAAAAAAACATACTACATGCTACATACATGCAACATACATACTACATACATGCTACATACATACTACATATATACTACATGCATGCAACATACATACATACTACATATATACCACATGCATGCAACATGCACACTACATATATACCACATATATCCTACACGCATGCAACATACATACATACAACATATATACTACATGCATGCAACATACATTTATACTACATACAGTATATACTACATGCAACATGCATACTACATATATACTACATGCATGCAACATACATACTACATATATACCACATGCATGCAACATGCATACTACATATATACCACATATATACTACATGCATACTACATATATACCACATATATACTACATGCATGCAACATACATACAACATATATACTACATGCATGCAACATACATATATACAACATATATACTACATGCAACACACATACTACATATATACTACATGCATGCAACATGCATACCACATATATACTACATGCATGCAACTTTCATATATACTACATATATACTACATGCAACATACATACTACATATATACTACATGCATACATACATACTACATATATACCACATGCATGCAACATGCATACTACATATATACCACATATTTACTACATGCATGCAACATACATATATACTACATGCAACATTCATACTACATATATACTACATGCATGCAACATACATACTACATATATTCCACACGCATGCAACATGCATACTACATATATACCACATATATACTACATACATGCAACATACATATATACTACATCTATACTACATGCATACTACATATATACCACATGCATGCAACATGCATACTACATATATACCACATATATACTACATGCATGCAACATACATATATACTACATGCATACTACATTTATACCACATATATACTACATGCATGCAACATGCATACTACATATATACCACATATATACTACATGCATGCAACATACATATATACTACATATATACTACATGCAACATGCATACTACATATATACTACATGCATGCAACATACATACTACATATATACCACATGCATGCAACATGCATACTACATATATACCACATATATACTACATGCATGCAACATACATATATACTACATGCATACTACATATATACCACATATATACTACATGCATGCAACATGCATACTACATATATACCACATATATACTACATGCATGCAACATACATATATACTACATATATACTACATGCAACATGCATACTACAGATATACTACATGCATGCAACATACATACCACATATATACTACATGCATGCAACATACATATATACTACATGCAACATGCATACTACATATATACTACATGCATGCAACATACGTACTACATATATACCACATGCATGCAACATGCATACTACATATATACTACAAGCATACTACATATATAATACATGCATGCAACATCCATACATACAACATATATACTACATGCATGCAACATACATATATAAAACATATATACTACATGCATGCAACATACATATATACTACATATATACTACATGCATGCAACATACATATATACTACATATATACTACATGCAACATACATACTACATATATACTACATGCATGCAACATACATACTACATACATACTACATATATACTACATGCATACTACATATATACCACATGCATGCAAAATACATATATACAACATATATATTACATGCATACTACATATCTACCACATATATACTACATGCATGCAACATACATATATACTACATATATACTACATGCAACATACATACTACATATATACTACATATATACTACATGCATGCAACATGCATACTACATATATATACTACATATATACTACATGCATGCAACATACATACTACATATATACCACACATATACTACATGCATACTACATATATACCACATGCATGCAACATACATATATACAACATATAAACTACATGCATGCAACATACATATATACAACATATATACGACATGCATGCAACATACATATATACAACATACAATACATTCATACAATACATATAGACATACAGTACATATAACATAGAGTACATACTCACCATCACTTGTCATTTTGTTCCCCGAAGACATTGTCATCTGTGGAATAAATATTAAAATAACAAACCACCAATATACTTACCCCTGATCTGCAGAAGTCCACGAGTGTCCCACGACGATCTTGCGTGGAGAACAGCAGCATCAGCTGATGCTACCATTCTCTACGGGCTCCAGGAATCCAATGACGGGAGGTAGGTATCCTTCCGCACTGTAATCCTCCGCCACTGTAAAAAAAAAGTCCCTAGTCTCACTTTATGGCATTGCTGTGTGAGAAATTTCCCACGCAGCTTTTGCCATAAAGTGAGACTAGGGACTTTTTTTTACAGTGGCGGAGAAATACAGTGCGGAAAGATACCTACCTCCTGTCATTGGATTCCTGGAGACCGTAGAGAATGGTAGCATCAGCTGATGCTGCTGTTCTCCACGCAAGATCGTCGTGGGACACTCATGGAATTCTGCGGATCAGGGGTAAGTATATTGGTGGTTTCTTATTTTAATATTTATTCCACAGATGACAATGGCTTCGGGGATCAAAGTGACAAGTGATGGTGAGTATGTACTCTATGTTATATGTACTGTATTGTCTATATGTATGTACTGTATGAATGTATTGTATGTAGTATATATCTATGTTTCATGCATGTAGTATATATGTAGAATGCATGTGGTATATATGTAGTATGTATGTATGTTGCAGGCATGTAGTATATATGTAGTATATATGTAGCATGCATGTTGCATGCATGTGGTATATATGTAGTATGTATGTAGTATGTATGTTGCATGTAGTATATGTAGTATATACTGTATGTATGTTGCATGCATGTAGTCTATATGTGGTATATATGTAGTATGCATGTTGCATGCATGTAGTATATATGTTGCATATATGTATGTTGCATGCATGTAGTATACATGTTGTATATATGTATGTTGCATGCATGTGGTATATATGTAGTATGCATGGTGCATGCATGTAGTATATATGTGGTATATATGTAGTATCTTGCATGCATGTAGTATATATGTAGTATGTATGTTGCATGTAGTATATATGTGGTATATATGTAGTATCTTGCATGCATGTGGTATATATGTAGTATGCATGTGGTATATATGTAGTATGCATGTGGTATATATGTAGTATGCATGTAGCATGTATGTATGTTGCATGCATGTAGTATATATGTAGTATGTATGTTGCATGTAGTATATATGTATGTTGCATGCATGTAGTATATATGTAGTATATATGTAGTATGTATGTTGCATGTAGTATATATGTTGTATATATGTATGTTGCATGCGTGTAGTATATATGTGGTATATATGTAGTATGCATGTTGCATGCATGTGGTATATATGTAGTATGTATGTTGCATGTAGTATATATGTAGTATATATGTATGTTGCATGCATGCAGTATATATGTAGTATGTATGTTGCATGTAGTATATATGTAGTATGTATGTATGTTGCATGCATGTAGTATATATGTAGTATGCATGTTGCATATATGTAGTATATATGTATGTTGCATGCATGCAGTATATATGTGGTATATATGTAGTATGCATGTTGCATGCATGTGGTATGTATGTAGTATGTATGTTGCATGCATGTAGTATGTATGTAGTATGAATGTAGTATATATGTAGTATGTATGTTGCATGCATGTAGTATATATGTAGTATGTATGTAGCATGTATGTAGTATGTATGTTGCATGTATGTAGTATGTATGTTGCATGCATGTAGTATATATGTAGTATGTATGTAGCATGTATGTAGTATGTATGTTGCATGCATGTGGTATGTATGTATGTTGCATGCATGTAGTATATATGTAGTATGTATGTTGCATGCATGTAGTATATGTGTAGTATGTATGTATGTAGTATGAATGTAGTATGTATGTTGCATGTATGTAGTATATATGTAGTATGTATGTATCATGCATGTAGTATGTATGTTGAATGCATGTAGTATATATGTGGTATGTATGTAGAATGTAGCATGTATGTAGTATATATGTAGTATGTATGTAGCATGTAGCATGTATGTAGTATGTATGTAGAATGGATGTAGTATGTATGTTGCATGTATGTAGTATATATGTAGTATGTATGTAGCATGTATGTAGTATGTATGTTGCATGTATGTAGCATGTATGTAGTATGCATGTTGTATATAGTATGTATTTTTTTTTTTTTACTTTCAACACATTAGCTGGATGATGGGACTACTACGGTCCCATCATTGGCTAATGTGTCAATCACTGTCATTGTAGCAGGCATCGCCCGATGGGACTTGTAGTCCCATCGGATGATGCCTGCACAGACCTCCGCAGCCTGCACAGACCCCCGGACAGTCGGCACAGACCACCGGCAGGCCGGCACAGCCCCCCAGGCAGTCAGCACAGACCCCCGGCAAGCCGGTACAGACCCCCGGCAGGCTGGTACAGACCCCCGGGCAGGCCAGTACAGACCCCCGGGCAGTCGGCACAGACCCCCCAGAAGGCCCGAACTGACGGCGCATCATGATGCGCACAGACCGCGCATCATGATGATGTCATTTCGGCAGCCAATCAGAGCAACAACAGTGGCTCATTGCATTATGGGAACTTCCGATTCCGATATTGAAAAAATATCGGTACTCGGTATCGGAATTCCGATACAGCGAATATCGGCCGATACCCGATATTTGCAGTATTGGAATGCTCAACACTACTTATGTTCGACCATTAGAAACTGCAGCTGTCACGATTCATTTTTGGATCTGTGTCAGAGTCTGGATTCTCTTATATAAACCTTTTTCCTTTCAGGCCCTCGGGGTTAATATGGGTTTTTGCCCCCGGTGGCCGCTGGTGTTACTACAAGTTTAGTGAGTCTGCTTCTGGAGTTTCCCCCCCCGGTGGCCGCTGGTGTTACTACAAGTTTAGTGAGTCTGCTGCTGGGTTTCCCCCACCGGTAGCCGCTGGTGTTACTACATTTTTAATTAGTCAGCAGGTGGTGACCACCCCCCTCCTTCCTATATAAGGTTACCTGGTACACCAGCTAGCGGTTGGTAATACTGGTCATTTGGAAGCCAACCGAGCTGAAGAGAGAAGCTATCTTGAGCAGTGCTGCCTGCAGCTGATCCTGGTTATCCTGCCGGAAGCGGTGTTCAGGTGCCTTACTCTGCGGTCCAGTGCATGACTGCAGAGCAAGCTAAGTGTTGATGTTTTTCCCTGTCTGTTATTTTCCCTGGTGTCTTATTAGTACAGTGGTGGGACAAGTGTCCGCACTTGCCAGTTTCCTAGTAAGGGATAGGTGCAGGGTATTTGAGGGACATAGGTATCCTGGTCGGCAACAGGTGAAAAGAACCTGTATAGGGAACATGAGGAGAGTTCAGGGCTCTTCCTTAGGAGATTGTAGGAGGTGTCCACTTCCCCGTTCCCTATTGAAGGGCCCACCGTTGTAATTGTGTCCCCGGTGTCCCCTTGTTATTTGGTAACCGACTGATCATCGGGTCGCGTCACACAGGGCCAGTCGCCCCGTGACAGCACCGATCATAAGAATGAGAAAATTTTATCCCTGATAGGACAATTATCCCCATTTTAACATGGAGTGGCAGGTGGGATATCTGACCACAGCTCCATTCATTCTCTTTGGGGCATCCAGAAAAAAGCAAGTGCAGTGCTCGCTGCCACAGAGTAAATGAATGGTTCAGTGGTCAAGTTGCACATGCCACTCCAGTCTAATGGAGCGCCCTTCTCCGCAGCGGATTACCCTCATTTCTGTTTGGCACAGACAGCACGAATACCCCGGTCTTCATAGACATATGTTTTAAGAAGGTCCAGATAGTGATCAAAACGTTACATTTTGATATAAACCTTGTGGATTTCTCCATTTGTGAATGAAGAATTCCTTTTTTCCTGCAAAAGGGAGTGCCGGATTTTTTTCTATATATTATCGGGACTGGTATTTCTTTCTGTGCACCCCTGCAACATAAATTTCGGAGTGACGTGTCTTCTTGTCTACTCCAGTCTAATGGGGATAAAATCTCCACATTCTGCCGATTGGGTCCTAACAGCCAGAGACCCCCACCAATCAATACGTAATCCTGTGGAGAGGTGACTACTTTGATTTGCAGGTGAACCCCTGTAAGTGCATCTCTGCCGCTGTGTTCCAAGTATTTAATCTATAACAGAAATAAAGAATCTTTGCCTAATTAATATCAGAGAGAACAAATGACAGCCATGTACAGCACAATCCACTATACCAAGACCAATAATACCACATACAGGGTAGAAATACCACCACACCATGACCAGACTATATAATGACCGAATAATACCATATATGTCATGATCCCAGTGCAGGTTTTTGAGCTGCACACCTGGAGTTAATGTCTGGAGCTCGGTGCAGGTTTTGACCTGCACACCTGGGGTTAATGATTGTGGCCTCTTTCTGGTTCTTGGAGAGCTTCTTAAACCCTTGGGAAGCTTCCATCCCTGCCAGTTATACTTTTGCTTTTGGCCTAGTGTGCTGACCCCTGTGTGCCTGTTTGTTGCTATAGCTTGTTTATATGGTTCTGACCCGGTTCTGTTTCCCGTTGTGAGTTTGCCTGTTGATTTTGTATTGCGTTATTATCTCTGTGTATGACTCATTGCCTGTGACCTGACTACTCTCTGCTCGTCCCTCTTGTACCTTTGCAGCTATCTCTGTGTGTGACTTACTGGCTACTTCTTGACTATTCTCCCTGTCTATGCCCCCTGGTAACTTTGTCTAGCAGTTTCCCTGCTAGGAGTTATCTTGCAGCTACTAGCTCTGTGGAGTTTAGGCCACGCCCCTAGCAGTCACGTGCTTCAGGTCCTGCGGCTCTGAAGTACGCATCTACTCGGCTGCTGCCCGCTCCACAGGTATCTTTGAGCACTGTTCGCTTTACTCAGGACACGCGCACTGGCTCAGTGAGCAAGTTCAGTGCGGTGTTCGTGACATTATAACTGGCCTACAATTTTTTTTCTCTCCTCACTTCTGCAGCATGGACCCAATGTGTGCTTTAACTGAGCAGGTGAAATGCTTGACTCAGTCACTGCAGAAGCTTAGTTTGGAACACCAAGATCTGGCCCAGTCCCAACGGCGGGTGGAGGACTCAGTTCAGGGGGTGCTTTCCGCAGGCTTCCAGCAGGTGGGGAATAGAGATGTCATTTTAGTCCCACCCAAATCCCCGGTTAAATTGCCAGATACATTTTCTGGTAACAAGGATGATTTCAGGGCATTTAAGGAGGGCTGTAAGCTCTTTTTCTCTTTGAGACCCCGCTCCTCTGAGGATGAGAAACAGAGGGTGGGGGTGGTGATGTCCCTGCTTAGGGGGTCCCCACAAGCCTGGGCATTTTTGCTTTCCTCTTCTGCCCCTGAGAGAATGTCTGTGGATGCGTTTTTTGAATCCTTAGGGCTTATTTATGATGAGCCTGATAGAGTGCGGTTGGCTGAGGACAAGGTGATGAGTGTCTGTCGGGGGGAGCACTCGGCCGAATGGTTCTGTACTGAATTCAGACGTTGGGCAGCCGAGATTTCCTGGAGTGATGTCTCCCTTCGGAGGCTGTTCCACAGAGGCCTGTGTGAACGTCTGAAGGATGCTTTGGCACTTCATCCTCCGCCTGACTCCTTGGAGGATGCCATGATCCAAGCAGTTCGCATGGATCGCAGGCTGTGGACTAGATGCATTATGCAATGGGAAACACCATTATTCTTCAGTGGAGATGAGACCAGGACTCTTCCTATGGCTATGGAGGTGAGCACTGTCACCTGTGAGGGAAAGGAAAGAAGACGCCACCGGGAAAAGCAGTTGTGCTTCTATTGTGGGAAATCTGGACATTGGAAGAAGGACTGCCCCTCCTGTCCGTCAACCTCCAAGATGGCGGGAAACAACTAGGTATGGGTAGTAGTCGAGGAGGCTACCCAGACCTTCAGGTACAATTTTCCTTATGTGCAAAAATGGTGCTGCAGGTGGAACTGGAACTTGGTTATGGTCCTGTTCAGACTACTGCTTTTATTGACTGCGGTCCTGCTGTGAACCTGATTGATACCAAGGTTATGACTCTTAATAAGATAGGGACAGTCAGGCTTCACAATCCTGTTAAACTTGTGGCAATTGACTCGTCTCCTCTTACCCAAGACGGTATCTGTTGCAGGTCTGAACTTTTTCTCTAAAAGTGGGTTCCACTCATGTGGAAAAACTAAGTTGTCTTGTGCTAGATAACTTGCCTGCAGGAGTGGTACAGGGGATACCTTGGCTTCAACGCCATAATCCTACCATTGATTGGGTTACAGGGGAAATAACTCAATGGGGATGCAATAATAAATGTGGTAACCTGGGATATCTTGTTAACACTGTTAAATCCGTGTCTGTGTCGTCTGTTGGTCTGGAAGGTTTTCCGGAGTCCCTGAAGGATTTCAAAGGCGTTTTTTCCGAAAGTGAGGCTAAGGCGCTGCCACTACATAGACCCTACGATTGTGCCATTGATTTAGTACCCGGAGCCAAGTTACCTAAGGCTCGATTGTTCAATTTGTCTGGGACTGAGCGCCAAGCCATGAAGGAGTACATAGCTGAGAGCCTCCGCAAAGGGCATATCAGGCCTTCTGTGTCACCTGTGGCAGCAGGGTTCTTCTTTGTGAAGAAAAAAGATGGTGGTTTGCGGCTGTGCCTCGACTTTCGGGAACTGAACAAGATAACGGTTAGGAACTCTTACCCGCTTCCCCTCATCCCAGACTAATGTAACCAGTTAGCTGGGGCCCAATGGTTCTCCAAGATAGATCTGCGGGGGGCCTACAATCTGATAAGGGTTCGGGAAGGGGACGAGTGGAAAACAGCATTCCTCACATCAGAAGGACTCTTTGAGAACCTTGTAATGCCGTTTGGGTTAACTATTGCACCCGCTATTTTCCAAAATTTCATCAATGTTGTGTTTTCTGATTTGATAGGCCGTTTTGTTATTATTTATTTGGATGACATTTTGGCGTATTCCCAGGACAGTCAATCTCACTTGCAACATCTAAAGACAGTTCTCCAGAGACTCAGGGAGACCCAATTGTTCGCTAAATTGGAAAAATGTTCGTTTTTTGTTCAGGAGCTGTTATTTTTGGGGTTGATTGTGTCCTGTGAGGGGGTTTCGTATGGATCCTAAGAAGGTGTTGGCGATCGCTGACTGGATTCAGCCTCGAGATCTCAAGGGGCTCCAGCGCTTCTTAGGATTTGTGAACTATTACCGGAGATTCATTAAAGGTTTCTCACAAGTGGTTAAACCACTCACGGATCTTACCCAGAAGGGCGCTGATGTAAAAAATTGGTCTGTACTTGCTAAGGAATCCTCCTCAGCGATTAAGAAATGTTTCATGTCTGCCCCGATGTTGGTACAACCTGACCCGTCCAAACCATTCATTGTGGAGGTGGATGCTTCTGAAGTGGGGGTGGGGGCTGTGCTGTACCAGGGTCCGGCCACCCTTACCAATCTCAAACCCTATGCCTTCTTCTCCAAGAAGTTCTCTTCAGCTGAGAAAAACTATGATGTAGGCAATAGGGAACTTCTTGCGGTCAAGCTGGCATTTGAGGAATGGAGGCACTTTTTGGAAGGGGCGGCTCACCCTATCACGGTTGTCACGGATCACAAAAATTTGGCATACCTTGAATCTGCTAAGAGGCTTACTCCTAGACAAGCCCGTTGGTCACTTTTTTTTTCAAGATTTCAGTTCTCCATTACTTTTCGACTGGGGTCCAAAAATGTTAAAGCGGATGCCCTGTCCAGAAGTTTTGATCCAGTGTCTCCCCCTGAGCCGCCATCCTCCTTTCTTCTCCCAGGGGTGGTAGTGGCGGGGGTCTCAATTGAGTTGGAACAAGAAATTCTAAGGGCTCAGTCCCTAGCTCCGGCAACCAGGCCAGGGGATAAACTGTTTGTTCCAGATTCATTGCGGCCTAGACTTCTGCAGGAGTTTCATGAGTCTAGGCTAAGTGAGCACTTAATGAAGGCCACCAAAAACCCCTGGCTACTGACTCTCTAGTGGCCGTGATACCTGGATGAGCATCCAGGTATCACGGCCACTAGAGAGGCAGTAGCCAGGGGTTTTTGGTGGCCTTCATTAAGGTCCGATGTCAAGGAATTTGATTCTGCTTGTGGCATGTGTGCCCGTTCCAAAAGCTCGCATAACCGACCGGCTGGGGAACTCATACCTTTACCGGTTCCTGATAGGCCATGGACTCATCTTTCCATGGATTTTATTACCGGCCTTCCACCTTCCAGGGGCAATACCGTGATCTGGGTGGTGGTGGATAGGTTTTCTAAACAGGCCCATTTCATTCCCTTGGCAGCATTACCTTCAGCAGAAACATTGTCAAGGTTGTTTGTGCAGCATGTGGTCCGATTGCATGGGGTACCCCTGAATGTTGTGTCTGACAGAGGTGTGCAGTTTGTGACCAAATTTTGGAGGGCGTTCTGTATGAAATTGGGCATCTCACTCTCCTTCTCGTCGGCATATCACCCGGAGAGTAATGGTCAGACAGAACGCACCAATCAATCCCTGGAACAAATTCCCAGGTGTCTGACCTCCGCCAGACAGGAGGATTGGTGTGATGCGTTACCGTTGGCTGAATTCACTTTTAACAACCGGGTGAGTCAGTCCACCAACATGTCCCCATTCCTGATTAACTATGGGTTTAATCCGCATTTTGGGGAGTTCTCTCGGGTGGATTCCGGTTGTCCAGGGGCACAGGGGTCCGTTCAATGATTAAAAAACCTCTGGGCTGAAATCCGGCGTAATATCTCTCGGGCCCAGGGGAGATACAAATATTTTGCGGACAAAAAGAGAGCCTCGGGAGACATGTTTCAGGTGGGAGAGAAGGTTTGGCTCTCCACACGTAACATCAACTTAAAGGTACCATCAGCTAAGTTGGGACCAAAGTTCATTGGTCCGTACGAGATTATGGAGATAGTCAACCCAGTGGCATATATGTTGCGTCTCCCCGCCTCCTTAAAAATATCTAATGTGTTCCATAAATCTCTGTTGAAACCCGCAGGATCTGTCAAAGAGAACTCTGAGTCTGTTGTTCCTCCAGTGCTGGTGGAGGGTCAACTGGAGTATGAGGTCGGACATATTGTGGACTCTCGGCGGGTGCGCCGCTCTTTGCAGTACCTGGTCCACTGGAAGGGATATGGACCAGAGGAGCGCTCATGGGTCCCTGCTCGCTCGGTACATGCAGATCGCCTGGTTCGGGCTTTCCATGCCAAGTACCCGGGGAAGCCTGGGGGTCCAGAGGCCCCCCGTTGAGAGGGGGGTACTGTCATGATCCCAGTGCAGGTTTTTGAGCTGCACACCTGAGGTTAATGTCTGGAGCTCGGTGCAGGTTTTGACCTGCACACCTGGGGTTAATGATTGTGGCCTCTTTCTGGTTCTGGGAGAGCTTCTTAAACCCCTGGGAAGCTTCAATCACTGCCAGTTATACTTTTGCTTTTGGCCTAGTGTGCTGACCCCTGTGTGCCTGTTTGTTGCTATAGCTTGTTTATATGGTTCTGACCCGGTTCTGTTTCCCGTTGTGAGTTTGCCTGTTGATTTTGCACTGCGTTATTATCTCTGTGTATGACTCATTGCCTGTGACCTGACTACTCTCTGCTCGCCCCTCTTGTACCTTTGCAGCTATCTCTGTGTGACTTACTGGCTACGTCTTGACTATTCTCCCTGTCTATGCCCCCTGGTAACTTTGTATTGCAGTTAGCATGCTAGGAGTTACCTTGCAGCTCCTAGCTCTGTGGAGTTTAGGCCACACCCCTAGCAGTCACATGCTTCAGGTCCTGCGGTTCTGAAGTACGCATCTACTCGGCTACTGCCCGCTCCACAGGTATCTTTGAGCACTGTTCGCTTTACTCAGGACACGGGCACTGGCTCAGTGAGCAAGTTCAGTACGGTGTTCGTGACAACATATTACTAGCATACAGCGACCAAATAATTCCACATACAAGGAGAAATACTGCCACACCATGACTAGACTGCATATTCTCGGACGCGTCTGCTCTTTGCCAATCATTACACTGGCTGCCCATTCATTATAGGATCCAATTCAAAGTACTTGCTCTCATCCACAAAGCTCTCCATAGTGTGGCACCCCCCTACATCTCCTCCCTCATTTCTATCGGCCTAACCGACCGCTGCGCTCTGCAAACAACGTTCGACTAACCTCTGCTCTAATCCGCACCTCCCACTCCCGACTCCAAGACTTCTCCCATGCTGTGCCAATCCTCTGGAATGCTCTACCCCAAGAAATTAGGACTATCCACAATTTGCACAGTTTTAGGCGCTCCCTCAAAACGCATCTGTTCAGAGTGGCCTATCACATTCACTAACCAAAGTCATTTTATGTATAAGTGTTGGTGTGTAGCCCATTCACTATCTCTATTTATCACCCAGTCCCTCAATATCACTGGACCATCATTGTAAATACATCATTGTAAATACACACCTGTACTCTGTATCTCCCCCACCTCATTGTAGAGCCTCACGAGCAGGGTCATCTTATTTTGCTTTAATTATTGTATTGTTAATGTCGTTACTTATGACTAGTGTTGAGCATTCCGATATTGCAAATATCGGGTATCGGCCGATATTCGCCGTATTGGAATTCCGATACCGAATACCGATATTTTTACAATATCGGATACCGGAATCGGAAGTTCTCATAATGCAATGACCCAGTGTTGTGGCTGTGATTGGCTGCTGAAATGATGTCATCATGATGCGCGGTGTGTGATCATCATGATGCGCGGTCTGTGCGGGCCTGCCGGGGCTCTGTGCACGCTTGCCGGGGCTCTGTGCGGGCTGCCGGGGTCTGTGCGGGCCTGCCGGGGGTCTGTGCGGGCCTGCTGGGGGTCTGTGCGGGCCTGCTGGGGGTCTGTGCGGGCCTGCCTGGGCTCTGTGCGGGCCTGCCAGGGCTCTGTGCGGGCTGCCGGGGCTCTGTGCAGGCCTGCCGGGGCTCTGTGCGGGCCTGCCGGGGGTCTGTGCAGGCATCGTCCGATGGGACTACAAGTCTCATCGGGCGATGCCTACTACAATGACAGTGATTGACACATTAGCCAATGATGGGACAGTAGTAGTCCCATCATCCGGCTAATGTGTTGAATGTAAAAAAAACAAAAAAAAATACATACTACATACATACTACATATATATAACATTCATACAACATACATACATACTACATACATACTACATATATACAACATTCATACAACATACATACATACTACATACATACTACATATATACAACATTCATACAACATACATACATACTACATACATACTACATATATACAACATTCATACAACATACATACATACAACTACATATATACTACATTCATACAACATACATACAACATGCTACATGCATACAACATACATGCAACATACATACTACATATATACAACATTCATACAACATGCATACATACTACATACATACAACATACATACAACATGATACATACAACATACATGCAACATACATACTACATACATACTACATATATACAACGTACATACATACTACATACATTCTTCATATATACTACATTCATACAACATACATACATACTACATACATACTTCATATATACTACATTCATACAACATACATACAACATGCTACATACATACAACATACATGCAACATACATACTACATACATACAACATTCATACATACATACTACATACATACTACATACATACTACATATATACTACATACATACTTCATATATACTACATTCATACAACACGCTACATACATACAACATACATACTACATACAATACATTCATACAATACATACATATAGACATACAGTACATATAACATAGAGTACATACTCACCATCACTTGTCACTTTGTTCCCCGAAGCCAGTGTCGTTCTCACGGTAAAAAATATTAAAATAACAAACAAGCAATATACTCCCTGATCCGCAGAAATCCAAGAGTGTCCCATGACGATCTCCTGCACTGCATCACTGAGAGGTTGCTATAGTTCACTGGTCTCACTTTATGGCAAAAGCTGCGTGGTAACTTTCTCACACAGCAATGCCAAAAGTGAGACTAGGGACTATTTTTTACAGTGACGGAGGAATAGAGTGCGGAAGGATACCTACCTCCCGTAATTGTATTACTGGGGCCCCTAGAGAGCGGTGGCATCAGCTGATGCTGCTGTTCTCCATGGGAGATCGTCATGGGACACTCGTGGATTCCTGCGGATCAGGGAGTATATCGGTTGTTTGTATGTATGTAGCATGTTGTATGTATGTTGTATGAATGTAGTATATATGTATGTATGTAGTATGTATGTTGTATGAATGTAGTATATATGAAGTATGTATGTAGTATGTATGTTGTATGAATGTTGTATATATGTAGCAAGTATGTAGTATGTATGTTTTTTTTTACATTCAACACATTAGCCGGATGATGGGACTACTACTGTCCCATCTTTGGCTAATGTGTCAATCACTTTCATTGTAGCAGGCATCGCCCGATGGGACTTGTAGTCCCATCGGACGATGCCTGCACAGAGCCCCGGCAGCCCGCACAGAGCCCCGGCAGGCCCGCACAGAGCCCCGGCAGCCTACACAGAGCCCCGGCAGGCCCGCACAGAGCCCCGGCAGCCAGCACAGAGCCCCGGCAGCCCGCACAGAGCCCCAGCAGGCCCACACAGAGCCCCAGCAGCCCGCACAGAGCCCCGGCAGGCCCGCACAGACCCCCGAGAGGCCCGTACAGACCCCGCCCACATACTCAGACATGCACGGTGTCCGCCCACGCACCACCCACACTCTTCCCCCCCCCCCCCCCCGAAATGAATGTGCAAGTAAAGAAAAGTTTTTTTTTTACTTCCGATATTTCTGTCCCATAGACTTGCATGGAACTTCCGGTATCGGAATCGGCGATACCCGATACTTTTTGGGTATCGGTCCGATCCAATCTGATCCGATATTTCTCAATATCGGATGGTATCGCTCAACACTACTTATGACTTGTGTTTTGAAACTGTTAAACTGTAAAGTGCTGCGGAATATGTTGGCGCCATATAAATAAAGATTATTATTATTATTATTCACATAGTGACTGAAAACCACCACATATAAGGGACAAATACCACCACACTGTGACCAGACCACAAATTACCACCATATAGTGAGCGAATAATACCACATGCAGGAAATAAATACAGTTACACCGTAGCCAGACAACACATTACCACCACATAGTGACCAAACACTACAATACTGATCATGAATACAAACCACAATACTAACAACACTGTTATTACCACCAGTGACATTATACACAAAAGCTCTGTATATAGTGTCAGTGTATAGGTAATACTGTGATCACAAGTGACATTATACACAGGAACTCTGTATATAGTTTATAGTGTACAGGTAATACAGTGATCTCCAGTGACATTAAACACAGAAGCTCTGTATATAGTGTACAGGTAATACAGTGATCACCAATGACATTACACAAAAAACCCAATATGTAAAAGACAGAATTGTGAGTCACAAATCAACTATCAGGTGCAAAAAAAACATGGCTTCCACTTCCTCAACATTTCCTGGCCATGGATCACACAGTGTCACAACTCAGATTTCAGGTCCTGGAGCAGGTAGCACCACCTAGCACCACCTAGGAGGGGTGGCAATCATGCAAGACTGTTAAAAGAAAGGGGATCTTATTGGATCCATACCCTACAAACTTTTGCTCCTAAGGGTCTCAATAGAGAGTTGCATTTCATCATCCACTGACTCTATATAGTTATGTAAAATTCTATATTTTGATTAATATGTACAGAGTTATTGGCGATTATATAATATATATTCAATTTTTCCCTAGTATCCTGCCCTCTGATCAACAAAGGAGCTTGCTCTTTTATATTTTTCTTCCATTCTTCTAATTTTCTCTTCTATATTTTTTTTTTCTCTTTCTATATTTTTTATTTTTTTATTTTCTATTTATTATTTTTTTTATTTCTTTGTTTCTTTATTTTCTACATTATTATTATTATTATTATTATTATTATTATTATTATTACTATTCTATTTGTTATGATTTTTCTCTATCCCCTTTTTATGAAAAACAAATTTCCAGTTATTATTTTTTAATTATTTTATTTATTTTTCCTTTTATTTCTTTCATCAATTTCCCATTTTTTCCATTTACTCTTTAATTTTTTCCAATTTCATTATTAATTTTTCATTGTTTTTTCTCATCTTTTTTTCTTTTATCTTGCTCTCTTTTTTCATTTTTTCATTTAATTTATTATTAATTTTTTTCATCATTTTTTCATTTTCCCCTGATTCATTCTCACATTATCATTTTACACCCGTCTTCCCTTCCCCTCTTTTTCTTTTCCTTACTATGGCTGGTACTACAAATTCCCCCACTCCCCCCCCCCTTTTTTGCATCCCCTTTTTTACAAACTGCTGACAACATGATACCCAATCACATTACATTGCGCTTCACAATGCGCTTCAAGCGCTTTACACTATGTACGCCAAATCTCTTTCTGACACTCGGCTTTACTCTACTGCGCATGTGTCAAGTTCCTTTTACTCCAAGCCTCTTTTTGGTATTTCAGTGGTCATTTCTGGGTCCCGAGCACCGGAAATCCACCGCTTAGCTCCTATTTATATTAAACCACTGCCACCAATGCCTGCACATCGCCGCAATGGCGCTGCAACACGTGCCCCTATACACCACCGCCAATAGGGCTGGAACACGCGCTCCTGGACACTGCAAATCAATGGTCAGTATACAAGGGGAACTACCTATATATACTGCTCAAAAAATAAAGGGAACACTTCCATTTGCAATAGGCTGTTTGTGTTCCCTTCATGTTTTTGAGTAGTATATATTTGCAACTATTTTCATTTTAGCAAATCTTTTATACCCAGTTCCTGCCCTCCTTTAACAGGAACAATATCTTTCATGAATCCTATTATTTTCTTGCATACTCCCAGCACTTTTGTGCAGCAGTTTTGCTTGTGGGCTACTTTGAATCAACATTAGGTCAGTAATATATCATTACTGTATATTTCATTCTGCTTAAACCTTCTTGTCTGCAAGCTCCTTCCCCCTCCACTCTCCCTCCCTACTTTAATTATTTGATTCATTATATATAAAGTAACCTCCTTATTTTTTAGGTTTGCAAACAATGTCATTGTATAATATGCTTTATATTGTCTACCAATGTGTGTTTGATTAATTTATTTCTGGTTATATTCCTGTATTTTCATATTTTATTTATGCCATATTATTGATTTATATCTACATGTCTTTGAGCGTCGTTTGAAAAAGACCCTACAAGGGGTGGAAACGTCACATACGCTTCTTGATTCTATGCCCTCCACACCAAAGATCAATTTTCTTGTGGTGTTAATTTTCTACTTATTAAAAATTGGCTTTTGCAAACAAATTGAGAGAGCAGCTGTTTGACCTTCTTCTATACGCCGGTGATGACAGGCGCACAGCTACTTTATAATGTATCAATGGCTGTGCTGTGCCATCTTGCCGAGATCATGTGGCAATGTGCTCAAGGCTGGGCAGCATATAGTAGGTATATTGCAAAAAATCACTGCAACTGGTCTTTTATTCTAATATATATTATCTTTATATAAACAGTTAAAAGATTACCCAGCTGCCTGGCACACTTTGGAATCTGGGGGGCGGGTGAAAGAGAGGGACTGAAGCTGATAGTGATAGATAAGGTGGTGGGGTCACCACAGAATCAGTCGGACACATTGCCAGCAGGGTAAGCATTTGGAGCAGTTTGTTTTTTGAAGGCAGGGCAGCCAGTCCTGTTTGCTAAAACCAGCAAAATTACTGTGTACTGCTAAATACAGCCTAAAATAAATACTATAGGCTATGTGCTGACCTAGTGTTTTTGCTGCATTTTTTCATGCGTTTTACTTGCAGATTTTCCCAAAATCAGCAGAGTCTAAGGGATTTCTGAAGTGCTGTGCCAACCTTCAGTTTTTTTCCTTGCATTCTTAGATGCAGAAAAAAGAAGCAGCATGCTCATTCTTTCTGCATTTACCCCTGCATTCCTCATATAGACCATTAAAGGGAAAACACAGGGCAAAAAAGGCACCAAAAAACACTGCGTCGGTCTGGTACATGCAAAGATGGTGCACTGCTTTATTTGTACAATACTACAATACTTTAGCTGACTTGAGCAATCAATAGCTGCTGGATGGGGTGAGGAGAGGATTTCAGGCCCATTGTGCAGAAAGCAGGGGTTTTGCCCTTAAAGCAGCAAGAGGGTTTGTTGAACTGTTTTCGTTGTTAAGGCCAAGCCTGTTGATTTCTGAAACTGAACCATACAGTGAGCAGTATTCTTAACCCCTTAAGCCCCAAGGGTGGTTTGCACGTTCATGACCGGGCCAATTTTTACAATTCTGACCACTGTCCCTTTATGAGGTTATAACTCTGAAACGCTTTCATGGATCCCGGTGATTCTGACATTGTTTTCTCATGACATATTGTACTTCATGTTAATGGTAAAATTTCATTCATATAACTTGCGTTTATTTGTGAAAAAAATGGAAATTTGGCGAAAATTTTGAAAATTTCGTAATTTTCCAAATATGAATTTTTATGCCCTTAAATCACAGACATACGACACACAAAAAACTTAATAAATAACATTTCCAACATGTTTACTTTACATCAGCACAATTTTGGAACCAAAATTTTTTTTTGGTAGGAAGTTAAGGGTTAAAAATTGACCAGCGATTTCTCATTTTTGCAACACCATTTTATTTTTACGGACCACATCACATTTGAAGCCACTTTGAGGGGTCTATATGATAGAAAATACCCAAAAGTGATACCATTCTAAAAACTGCACCCCTTAAGGTGCTCAAAACCACATTCAAGAAGTTTATTAACCCTTTAGGTGAGTCACAGGAATTTTTTGAATATTTAAAAAAAATGAACATTTAACTTTTTTTCACAAAAAAAATACTTCAGGTTCAATTTTTTTTACTTTACCAAGGGTACCAGGAGAAATTGGACAGCAAAAGTTATTGTGCAATTTGTCTTGAGTACGCTGATACCTGATATGTGGGGGGGAACCAGTGTTTCGGCGCATGGCAGACCTCAGAAGGGAAGGAGCGCCGTTTGACTTTTTCAATGCAAAATTGGCTAGAATTCAGATCGGACGCCATGTCACGTTTGGAGAGCCCCTGATGTATCTAAACAGAGGAAACCCCCCCAAGTGACCCCATTTTGGAAACTAGACCCCCCAAAGGAACTTATCTAGATATGTGGTGAGAACTTTGAACCCACAAGGGCTTCACAGAAGTTTATAACGTACAGCGGTACAATTAAAAAATCATATTTTTTCCACAAAAATGATCTTTTCACCCCCAATTTTTATTTTTCCAAGGGTAACAGGACCCTAAAACTTAACGTGCAATTTGCCCTGAGTACGCTGATACCCCATATGTGGGTGTAAATGACTATTTGGGTGCATGGCAGAGCTCGGAAGGGAAGCAGTGATATTTGACGTTTTTGGCTGGAATTGAGATCGGACACCATGTCGCGTTTGGAAAGCCCCTGATGTACCAAAACAGTAGAAACCCCCCACAAATGACACCATTTTGGAAACTAGACCCCCCAAGAAACTTATCTAGATGTGTGGTGAGCACTTTGAACCCCCCAGTGCTTCACAGAAGTTTATAACGCCCGGGCATGAAAATAAAAAAATCGTATTTTTTCCACAAACATGATTAATTAGTCTCCAATTTTTTTATTTTCCCAAGGGTAACAGGAGAAATTGGACCCCAAAAGTTGTTGTCCAATTTGTCCTGAGTACCCTGATACCTCATATTTGGGAGAAAACTACTGTATGGGTACATGTCGGGGCTCGGAAGGGAAATAGTGACGTTTTGGAATGGAGACTTTGATGGATTGGTCTGCGGGTGTCATGTGCGTTTGGAGAGCCCCTGATGTACCTAAACTATTTAAACTTCCCACAAGTGACCCCATTTTAGAAACTAGACCCCCCACGGAACTTATCTAGATGTGTGGTGAGCACTTTGAACCCCCAAGTGCTTCACAGAAGTTTATAACGCCTGGGCGTGAAAATAAAAAAATCATTTTTCTCCACAAAAATGATATTTTTGCCCCCATTTTTTTATTTTCCTAAGGGTAACAGGAGAAATTGGACCCCAAAAGTTGTTTTGCAATTTGTCCTGAGTATGCTGATACCCTATATGTGGGGGTAAAACATTGTTTGGGTGCATGGCAGAGCTTGGAAGGGAAGGAGCACCATTTGACTTTTTCAACGCAGAATTGGCTGGAATTGAGATCAGACGCCATGTTGCATTTGGAGAGCCCCTGATGTGCCCAAACAGTGGAAACCACCCAATTCTATCTCCAACCCTAACCCCAACACACCCCTAACCATAATCTCAGCCCTAACCCTAGCCCTAACCCTAGCCCTAACCCTAATGGGAAAATGGAAATAAATATATTTTCTTTTTATTTTATTATTTTTCCCTAACTAAGGGGGTGATAACGGGGGGGTTGAATTACTATTTATGGCGGTTTTTATGTTTGGCAGCTGTCACACGCTAAAAGACGCTTTTTATTGTAAAAATAGTTTTTGCATCACCACATATTGAGAGCTATAATTTTTCCGTATTTTGACCCACCGAGTCATGTGAGGTCTTATTCTTTGAGGGACGAGTTGACGTTTTTATTGGTACCATATTCGGGCACGTGACATTTTTTGATCGCTTTTTATTCTGATTTTTGGGACGCAGAATGAATAAAAACCAGCGTTTCATGAATTTCTTTTGGGGGGTGCGTTTACACCGTTCCGCGTGCAGTAAAATTGATAAAGCGGTTTTATTCTTCGGGTCAGTATGGTTACAGCGATACCTCATTTAGGTCTTTTTTTTATGTTTTGGCGGTTTTATGCAATGGAAACTATTTTATATAAAAAATAATTTTTTTTGCATCGCTTTATTCTGCAAACTATAACTTTTTTATTTTTTTGCGGATGATGCTGCATGGCAGCTCGTTTTTTGCGGGACAAGCTGACGTTTTCAGCGGTACCATGGATATTTATATGCGTCTTTTTGATCACGCGTTATTGCACTTTTTGTTCGGTGGTATGATAATAAATCATTATTTTTTGCTTCCTTTTTTATTTTAATTTTTTAAGGGGTTCACTAAAGGGGTTAACTAATTGGACAGTTTTATAGGGCGGGTCGTTACGGACGCGGCAATACCAAATATGTGTACTTTTATTGTTTTTTTTTATTTTCAAAAAATGAATTTATTGGGGAATATTTTTTTTTTTTTACTAATTTATTTGGCGATTTTTTTTTTTTAATTATTTTTACACTTTTTTTTTTAACTTTATTACATTGTCCCAGTTGGGACATCACTGTCCTGTAACAGATCGCTGATCTGTCACATCACAGATCACTGTGACAGATCAGCGATCTGTCACAGGCATAGACGCAGACTTCCTCATGCCTGCGCTTTGCAGGCACTGAGGAAGCCAGCTCCCTACAGGCCCCCGAAGGTCCCCGTCACCGTCTTGGATCCGGGGGCCTGTAGGGAAAGAGCCCCCCGCAGCAGCGCTGCACATTGCGCTGCTGTGGGGGCTCAGGGAAGCACGGAGGGAGCCCCCTCCCTGCCGATGCTTCCCTTTAACCCCCGGTACACCGCGATCGTGTTTGATCACGGTGTACAAGGGGTTAACGTGTCGGGGTGGTCCGTGACCACCCCTGACACATTGTGCCGGGTGTCAGCTGTGATAATCAGCTGACACCCGGCCGCGATGAGCGGCGTTCACCACGTGGGCGCCGCTGATCGCTATGACCTACAATCCCATCCCTGGGAATTAAGTCCCAGGGCACATGGACGGGATAGTACGTCATATGGCAGAAAGTGGTTAAAATCCTTTATTTTGTACTACTTATACAGAACTTTAACAAGTGTAAAGATTGATGTTTCAAATCTATTCCTATTTAAAAGTATAGGAATGGGGGGCACCGTTTTGCAATTCGCCTCAGGCAGCAGAGAGGCAAGGTTCACCCCTGGAGATCAAATGCATATTTCTCACTGCAAAATGCAAATAAATTTATATAATTTATACAATGTGATTTTCTGGATTTTATTTTTGATATTCTATCTCTCAATGTTAAAATTAACCTACCCATAAAATTATAGACTGTTCATGTCTTTGTCAGTGGGAAAACTTAGAAAATCAGCAAAGGATCAAATACTTATTTCTCCCCACTGTATCTGCCACTGTTCCCAGACTAAAAAAATTCTGAGGTATATTTGATGCCAAATAACTTTTGTAATAGAGTAGAATCAATGCTTTTAAGTGGAAAAATTGTTCACTGTGTCATTCATTGACCTAGACTGGTGTTCATGTGGTCTTGGTGGGGGGTCTTGTTGGGGTCAGACACTCAATTCATTAAAAGGCACATGCACCTTAATGAATTAGGAACGCCTGACAAATGGCATGCCCATGGATTCGAAGCCTTGTTTCTATGGCCGGCATCACTTTCTGCTGAACCACAACAGAAATACATTTTATTTGAGTGTTTTTGTTTCTGTTGGTTTAGGGTAATGGGTGTTTTTTTACTTACTGTTTATCTGTCCTATCACCTTTTGGGTGCAGCTTTAAATACCTTCCCTTACTGGTGTTTTCTGCTGGTGATAGACTTTGTTGGATTGATTCGCTTTGTTGTAGTTTATGTGGGCTGCAGAAGTTTTGTGTGTGATTCCGTTATTCCTTAGGGATCTGCTGCTCTAGCAAACTTAGGAGCTGCTAAGGACATTCAAGTTAAGCAGCCATTGATTGACATCAATTCCGCCAGGGTCTCTCTAGTAAAAATACATGGTATGCTGGTTTATAGTTCCTCTCCATTGTTCTTGTATAAAGTCATGTCTTTAGCAGTGCGTCTGACCGACATCTCATGGATAAGTACACATTTTAAGACTTTTTCCTGTGTTTACTCCTTCTCATACTATTGTGGCAGGTGAACCTATGGAAATTGGCACCTGCAGAGAGTCTTAAGGCCCCGTTACATGCAGCGATATTGTGAACAATATCGCTGCAACGTCACCAGTTTGGTGACGTTGCAGCGATGTCGAAACGACACCGTTGCGTGTGACACGTAGCAACGATCAACGATCAGTTGGCTGATCGTTAATCGTTGCCTAATGGTCTGGACCATAAATCTATCGTTGGTCTCCCGCTGGGCAGCACACATCGCTGTGTGTGACAGCGAGAGACCAACGATCAGCGAGCTCCCAGCGCCATACAGCAGACGCTGGGTGCTGGTATCCAGGGTAAACAGTGGGTAACTAAGCCACGCACCACTTAGATACCTGCAGTTTACCCTGGATACCAGCGTGCTCGCTGGTCCTGATCGCTGGTGAGTCTGCCTATGTGACAGCTCACCAGCGATCAGCTATGTCCCAGCAATCCCATCCACGTCGGATCGTTGGTGGGATCGCTGGGACATTGAAGCGTGTAACGGGGCCCTAAGGAGGGAATTGTATGTGAAACACCTACTTGTTTCTCTTTATAATAAACCCGTCCATTACACCATATTAAAAGGGTGAACAGAAAAAGCACAATTACCAAACAAGAAAAATAAAATAGTTTTTATTGCATACACATTAAAAAATAACAATTGAAAATGAATAATAAAAATAGCAACCTCTATTGTGGGACATGAAAGGCTAATCACCCCTTTAAACACACAAATATGGGCAAAAGGCAGAGACAATTATACTATAGCAGCTAACCAGAATTATATGAACAATATTGGGCAAAGTTCTCTCTCATTAAATGCGCTCGGACAAAGTCGCAATTATGAAAAGCCCAGCATCAGCCATAGCTTATACAGCGCTTAGGAAAGAAACACATGCACTAATTCCCGGCTTTTAGCCATAGAAAAAACTGCCCAGATACAAGTAACTATCCACCAAGATTAGTAGCTAAGCTGCAAGTAAAATTATAGCTGTGAGAATATCTCTCCTAGCCCACTGAAATCGTGTGGAATGAAAGCTGCGTCCCTCACCCCGACGCACGTTTCGTCCTCTTCAATTGTTATTTTTTAATGTGTATGCTATAAAAATTATTTTATTTTACTTGTTTGGTAATTGTGCTTTTTCTGTTCACCCTTTTAACCCCTTAACGACCAGGGGTATTTTTGGTTTTGCATTTTCATTTTTCCCTCCCCTTCTTTCCAGAGCCATAACTTTTTTATTTTTCCGTCTATATGGCCATGTGAGGGCTTATTTTTTGCGGGACGAGTTGTACTTTTAAATGACACCATTGGTTTTACCATGTCGTGTACTCGAAAATGGGAAAAAAATTCCAAGTGCGGTGAAATTGCAAAAAAAGTGCAATCCCATACTTGTTTTTTGCTTGGCTTTTTTGCTAGCTTCACTAGATGCTAAATCTGACCTGCCATTATGATTCTCCATGTCATTATGAATTCATAGACACCAAGCATGTCTATGTCCTCTTTTATCTAAGTGGTAAAAAAAAATCCAAAGTTTGCTAAAAAAAAAAAATTGCGCAATTTTCCGAGACCCGTAGCGTCTCCATTTTTCATGATCTGGGGTCTGGTGAGGGCTTATTTTTTTCATGCTGGGCTGACGTTTTTAATGTTACCACTTTTCTGCAGATACGTTCTTTTGATCGCCCGTTATTGCATTTTAATGCAATGTCTTGGCGACCAAAAAAACGTAATTCTGGCGTTTTGAATTTTTTCTCGCTACGCCATTTAGCAATCGGGTTAATGCTTTTTTTCCATTGCTAGATCGAGCGATTCTGAACGCGGCGATACCTAATATGTGTATGTGGGATTTTTTTTTACTGTTTTATTTTGATTGGGGCGAAAGGGGGGTGATTTGAACTTTTAGGTTTTTTTAATTTTTTTTATTTTTGAACATTTTTTTTTTTTTGCTTTTGGCATGCTTCAATAGCCTCCATAGGAGGCTAGAAGCATGCGCAACCCGATCGGCTCTGCTACATATGGGCAATGAGCAGATCGCCCATATGTAGCAGATTTACTGCTGTGCTTTCAGCGCCGACCACCAGGTGGCGCTGAAAGCCATATGCCTGGAACAACCATAGAGGTCTCATAGGGACCTCTGGTTGTCCAGGCAACGTGACGCCGACCCCCGATCACGTGATGGGGGTCGGCGACGACGTCATTTCCGGCCCGGCAGCCAGAAATGCTATTTAAATGCCCGCTGTCAGCGTTTGACAGCGGGATTTAACTAGTTAATAGGCGCGGGCGGATGGCGATTCCGCTCGCGCCTATTGCGGGCACATGTCAGCTGTTCAAAACAGGTGACATATCCCGGCTTTGATGCGGGCTCAGCGCCGGAGCCCTCATCAAGACGGGTTTATTGTGATTATAGGTGGCACATTAATTTGCTGGATTAAAAAATGATTATAATATTGTTTCTCTTTATACTGCAGTAAAGCAGGTCATGATATGATTCAGGGTTTCAAATTCAACAATTAATTTCTTAAAGGTAAAGAGGATATAAAAAAAAACCTTTGAGATGTAAGGACACTGATCCTAACAGTTTGAAACTATCTCACATGCATACTACTGATTGTTTTCTACAAGTATATTAGATTACCAAATCTGGAGTTATAATTACCTTTGCATTTGTTGACTCACACCTTAGATCTTATTGACAGTGATTTTGATTTTGAGTCTGAGTATACACTGCCAACTCTCAGTAATCCTATCAAGTATCAGCAAATTGATAATTATCCTCTTACCCAAGGTCATGTTACTTCTAAAGTTGAGAATGTTTGCCTGAGAGTGGGAGTGTAAAGGTACTGTCACACTTAGCGATGTACCAGCGATCCCGACCAGCGATATGACGCGGTCAGGATCGCTGGTACATCGCTAAGTGGTCGCTAGTGAGCTGCCACACAGGCAGATCTCTCCAGCGACATCGCTGGGGACGGGGGTCGCTACTTACCTGTCAGACGCGGCGATCCGGACGTCCTCCCGCCCGGCTCCACGCGTCGCTCATCGTCACAGCAGAAAGCGCCGCAGGAAGCAGACGAGAAACAGTCCAGCCTGTTCTCGCGCGATCAGCGATAACCAGCGGGGGAGCGGGTCGTAGGTAAGTATCAGACACAGCGATGTCGCTAGCAATATCACCATAACGTCACACGTTATAGCGATATTGCTAGCAATATCGCTTAGTGTGACAGTGCCTTTACACACAGAATCTATGTATTTTATCGTCTTTCCTTCATTACCAGCTAAAGTTGTGTTTGGTATGTCCTGGTTGGTGAAACACAATCCTTCCAACAATTGGGAGAGTTGTGAGGTTTAAGGCCCCTTTACATTTAGCGATGCACCAGCGATCCCGACCACGATACGACCCGGTCAGGAACACTGGTGCATCGCTAAATGGTCGCTAGTGAGCTGCCAAACAGGCAGACTCACCAGCGATGTAGCGATGCAGCAACGGTTGCTACTTACCTTTCAGACGAGGCGATCCTGACGTCCTCCCGCCCGCGTCAACGCGTCGCTCGTCGGCGCCAGCAGGAAGCGCCCAACGAGAAATGAACCCAGTCGATCTCGCGCGATCAGCGACAGACAGCAGGGGAGCCGGTCGGAGGTAAGTATCACACATAGCGTTATCGCTAGCAATATCGTTGCTGCGTCACAATATCGGTGATATTGCTAGCGATATCACTATGTGCAAAACCCCCTTAAGAATTTCTGTTTTTTCAGTTCTTTGTTTAAATCCTTAGTCAATAGATGAACAGTCGCACTCAAGTGTGGATTAAACTTGCCAAACAATCTTCAAGATTTTCGAAATTTTTTATTTTATTTTCAATAAATCAAATAGTGTAACACCGCAGACAAAAGAAGTATCCAAGATGTGGGTATAATATGGTTATCCAGGTGTTGTCAACACCGCAGGTCCAGGCTGCTCCCATGTCACCAGCCCGTTTGGGACTTCTGAAAATATTCTCATTAACCTTTCACCTTGACACTTCTTGAGTATGGTTTGAGAAAGGCCTCTTAGTAGGTCGAAACGGAACCATATTATACTCACATCCTGGATAACCATATTATACCCACATCTTGGATACTTCTTTTGTCTGCGGTGTTACACTATTTGATTTATTGAAAATAAAATAAAAAATTCAAAAATTTTGAAAATCTAGAAGATTGTTTGGCAAGATTAATCCACACTTGAGTGCGACTGTTCATCTATTGACTATTGTTAGTGGACCCTCCACGTACAGTCAGCACCTATCTCCAGTGCGCGTCTTTTCTCTTCTGCTTTGTTTAAATCCTTGGCATCCATGAGATCTCTTCTAGATTTTATTCAGGGTGATTTTGAGGATGTTTTTTTCTGAGTCTGAATGTGAAGTTCTTTACTCGTATAGGTCATAAGATTGTGCTATCTAATTTACCCCAGGGGTCATATTGCCTAAATCCTGTCTGTTTAATCTCTCTCTTCCAGAAAAAGGATGACTTCAAAGAGTTGATTCAAAAGAGTATCGCTAAGGCCGGGGTCACACTGGCGAGGAATACGGCCGAGTGAGAGGCGCTAAAAGCACGCATTAGACACGGACAAATGATTCTCTATGGGGTCACTCGCACCAGGCGTATATTTCTCATCCGTATTCTACGCTCTGTGCCAATCGCAGCATGCTGCGATTGTCAGCGTACTACGGCCTAGTACGCCAATGCAAGTCTATGGGTGCGCAAAAAATACGGATTACACACGGACCACACATGTGACTTGCGAGAAATACGCACCAGGTGTCTTTTAGCAAAGCCGGCAATTCAGTGCGCTATACAGTAAACTCACACTGACAGGTTTAATAAAGAATGAATAGATATATACACATAGAATACATACATATATATATACAGTATATATGCATTCTATGTGTCTATATCTATTCTTTGGTTTCTGTTATAAACCCTGTCATAGGGCTCCATTATATGTCCATTTTGCAAGCTTGCGAGAAAATCTCGCCATACGGATGCCATATGGATTACATACGGATGCTTACATGCGCAAAATACACGACCACACCTTGATTACGGATGACATACGGAGCACTGTTTAGGGGCCATTCATCCGTATTACGCATGTAAAATACTGACCATATTTTGCGTCGGTTAGTGTGACCCCGGCCTAAGGGTCACATAAGCCCATCTACCTCAGCAGTCGCCATGGTATTTTTGTTTGTTAAGAAAAGAGATAGAGGTTTGTGTCCTTGTTTGGATTTTAGAAAGGTTAAAAAGATAACTGTATGTAACCCATACTTGTTACCTATAATTCCTGATCTCTTTAATCAACTAGCGGGAGCCAAGTGGTGTTCTAAACTGGATTTGAGAGGGGCATATAACCTTATATATGTTCACCAGGATGATGAGTGGTAGACTGCCTGCAATCCTCACGAAGCTTACTTTGAGAATTTGGTGATGCCATTCAGTGTGACCTATGCTCCTGAATTTCAGATCTTCATAAATGATTTTTATTCTTTGGTGGGTAGATTTGAGGTGAAAAACTTGGATGTTATTTTGATCTACTTGGGTTCTCGTGAGGAGTATCAGGAGCATGTTCGACAGTTGCTTCAGGTTCTTAGTGACAATCATTTGTTTGCCAAACTAGAGAAGTGTCATTTGAGGTGCAGGAGGTTCAGTTTTTTGGGTCATTTAGTTTCTGCTAAAGGTTTTCAAATGCATCCCATTAAGGTACAGCCTGTCTTTGATTGGATGCAGCCGGCTTATCTTAAAGCTTTACATAGGCTCTTGGATTTTGCTAATTATTATTGTAAATTCATTAAAACTCCTCAGTCATAGCCAAACCTCCTACTAACATGACTAAGAAAGGTGCTGACTTTACCTCTTGGTCTTCTGAAGCTGTTGAGGGTTTTTCTGTTAGCCTTTGCAAAAGCTGTGGTCCTCAGTCAACCCAATGCTGATTTCCATTTTGTAGTTGAGGTTGACAATATGGCCATGTGAGGGTTAGTTTCTTTTGTACTTCTGAATTACACCATTGATTTTAACATATAATATACTGGAAAAAAGAGAAAAAAAATTCCAAGTGTGGTGAAAAAAGTGCAATTCCAGAGCAGTTTTTTCTTTTTCCATGTTCACCAAACGCTAAAACTGACCTTCCGTTATAATTCTCCAGGTCATTACGAGTTTGTAGTTATCAAATATGTAGGTTCTTTTTAATTTAAGTGATGGAAAAAAAATCCAAAGTTTGTTAAAAAAACAAAAATTACGTCATTTTCCAAGAAGGTAGTGTCTCCATTTTTCAATATCTGGGGCCTATATTTTCCATGCCAAGCTGGAGTTTTTATTGATACCATTATGTTGTAGGTACAATGTTTTGATCGCCTGTTATTGCATTTTAATGCAATGTTGTGGCGACCAAAAAGAAGTAACTCTGGCGTTTTGATCTTTTTTCTCATTACATCGTTTACTAATCGGCTTAATTCTTTTTATATATTGATTGATTGGGTGATTCTGAATGAGACTATACCAAATATGTGTACTTTTTTTGTTTTATTTTGAATGGGGTGAAACGGAAGTGATTTAAACTTTTTATATTTTTTATTTTTTAATATTTTTAAATACTTTTTTTTTTTACTTTTTACCAGCTTCAATATTCTCCATAGGAGACAAGAAGCTGCAATCATCCGATCAGCTGTGCTTTGCACAGCAGGGCTTCAGCCCTGCTTTGTGTAGCAGAAATGCTCATTTGCCATAAAGCACCGACTGCTGGGCAGTGCTCATAAATATCTGGCTATGACAACCACAGGGGTCTCCTGTAGTCCCTGGGTTATTATTACAATCCATCGGCGACCTGCAATCATGTGACATGGGCACAATGGTCAAGGTTTGTGACACGCGAGCATGTTAGATGCCGCTGTCAGAGATTGACAGCGGCATTTAACATGTTAACAGCAGCAGGTGTACGCTGTTCCACCCATGACTGTTAGGGGAGCCCACATCAAAGGGAGAGACGCAAAATGCACTCTAGAAGTATGGTGCATGTCGTGAAGGTGCTATGAGAGCTTTCAAGAAAAGGAGATATTGGTTGAAGGGTACTAGGCATAGAGTAACAGTCTTTATTGATAACAAAAATTGACTGCATGCTGATGCTGCTAAGTGCATGAATACTAAACAAGCCCAGTAGGCTCTTGTGACGTCCGTCTGGTGCGCGTCTGAGCTGCAAGTAAGACAGCACCCTGAGTAACCCCGAGATCCTTTACCCCTATACAGGGATCTGGAATTACAGCAGAGCCCAAGAGGTAGCTGCCTATAAGAGCAGCAGACCAGAGCAGGATGGTCACCAGAAGGGATTAATAAAAGGGACCAAAATCGTAGTCAGGAGTCCAAGAAAAACCAGGCGGACAGCAGAGGTACAAAATCAGCAGGCAGAAGCAGAGTCAAAATCCAGGCCAAGGTCAGAGTCAACGGGAGAGGAGCAGAGGTACAAAATTGGCAGGCTGAAGAGTGGGCAGAAATCCAGGCTAAGGTCGCAGTCAATAATAGCAAATTAAACACTAGCTCACTGGGGAAACCAAGACTATATCTGGTGGCCTGCAGGATAGGCCTCAAAGTATTTGAATGATAAGGCTATCCCTCACAGGCTCACAGTCTGATGACCTCATCTGGACCACCCCCAGAACCAGGCCAGATGGCGATGCACCATCCCCTTCACCTCTGACAGAGGAGCGGAGCCTGGGCCCACCAGACGCCTGCGCAGGAGCCCCTTCTCTGTCACCACCATCATCCATGGGAGAACCATGGCGATGCCCAATGACAGAGGCATGCGTCAAAGGAGCGGACCCACATGAGGACATAGCCCTCCTTTTGCCGGCAACACCAGTCGAAGGAGTCCGGCGCCTCCCAGTGGCCCAGGCAGGATCAGCAGCCCCCGAGTCCGACGGCGACATGACAGTCCAGCGCCTCCCAGTGGCCGAGGCAGGAACAGCAGCCCCCGAGTCTGACGGCAACATGACAGTCCGGCACCTCCCAGTGGCCAAGGCCGAAACACCAGCCCCTGAGTCCGACAGCGACGTGACAGCCCTCTTTTGTGCTCAGTTTGATTTCTTTGTGACTTATCTCCCTGGTACTAAGAATGTTAAGGCGGATGCTTTATCACATCATTTCGCTCTGGGGTTGAGGAACAAAAATCCAGTAAAAATTTGTAGTAAATCGGTGATAATGGGTGCCTTGGGTATCGATCTTATACAGCACATTATGGAGGCTCAGGATAAGGCACAGAGGGCTTGCCACCTGGCAAGTTTTTTGTGTCTTCCTCATTTTGCTGATCTTCTTAACATGGTACGTGATTCGGTGTTGGCTGGACATCCTGGTTAATCTGCCACCTGAAGAGCTTTTTTCAGGTTATTTTGGTGGCAGAGTGCTTGAAAAGATGTGGATTAGTATCTCCATAAGTGCAGGATTTGCACCAGATCTAAAGCCTTTCGCCAGGCCCCTAAAGGATTTCTTTTACCAAACGAGGTTTCATCTCGACCTTGGACCCACTTGTCAATAGATTTTGTCACAAATTTTCAGGTGGTAATATGGTATTGGTGGTGATTGACCATTTTAGCAAGATTGTTTACTTACACTATTTAAGATGTTTTGTCTCATCTAATCAAGAGGATTGGATGGATTGTCTTCCCCTGTCTGAGTTTACACTTAATAACTGCATTTACACTGTTACCGGTACCTCGCCTTTTTTTTGTGGTGTTTCCATCTGGTTTTCAGAGATTTTTCTGGTTTGCAGGGCTGTGGAGTCGGTAAGCCAAACCTGCGACTCCGACTCCTCAATTTCTCTTCTGCCGACTCCGACTCTACGACTCCGACTCCAACATATATGGCTTATATTTAAGTGAAAAATTTATAGTAGTACAATGTGAACATCAGACATTTAATCATTTTTATGATACAATAATCAAGACATTTAGATAGAACATAATATCTATTTATTGGAATACAACTTTAGAACACAAAAAACTGTAATAAATTGTAAATATGTAATACACTATGTAATATCAATTACATATATATATATATATATAGTATATATATATATATAACACTATGTAATAAACTATGTAAGTGGCAAAAAAACAGTTTTCAACAAAAACATACTAAATAACATTTGTGCAGTCTATGAATTTGTTCTAAGAAATAGAATTGCCTCCATCAGATCCTCCTTCATAGATGACCTAAAATCTGACCTAATAATTTTAAGGCCAGAGAACAACCTCTCTACACTAACTTGGGTAACCACATGGCAACATCTCTAATAATTTCCAAGTATAAAGGAACTGCCTCATGAACAGTCAGTTTTGATGAACGGTTGAATTTTTCTTTTTCTTTGAGAGCAAGTGAAACATTTTGCTGAAATATGCTCAATCTGCTTGCTATAGGAGACAGAGTGAAATCTTTTTCCTTGCAGCAACGCTTTGCCTGCTCCATACCATCCAAATACTTGTCAAAGTCAAACTCCTCATCTGATGAGGATGAAGATATGGCAGCAGTAGCACTGTCAGGACCCAAGTCCTCTTGCGCTTGGCAGTCCTCCTGTAGGCCACTCATCCTAACTGCTACCTCAGTCAGAGCTTCTTTTCCTTTAGTAAGCTGTTGATCATCAAGCAATATACGATGACTTGGGTCCACATAAACAGCTGTCAGAAAAATTTTATTTTCCAATAGCTGTGTCTCTCTCCGTTTCTTTGAAGCAGAAATGCCATCTGCGATTAAATCTCCCTTATGAAAATGCCAGGAGTTAAATCCTCAGCTTGTAATTTTTTAGTCACGGTAAATAGGTGATTAAGCAATTCCTTCAATTCAGCCACCTGTGTCCATTGACCTTCATTTAGGGTTACCTGAGGGTTCGCCATATCTATAAGAAACAGTTTTAGCCAGAGTCAAAACTGGGGGGGGGGCAGAACCTCATACTGTTCCGCAGAATCTCATACTGCTCACCTCAGCTGCTGCAGAACCTTATACTGCACACCCCTACACTTGAAAATAAAGCCTGCACCTTAAGATGTGATGAATGCAGTCTATTTATTCCAACTATCAATTGATGTTGATGTGTTACTGAAGACGAGCAATGCCCGTCCTGGGCATCCTTTTGGGCAGCTTTGAGGTGTACCTGACTGGTGCTAAAAAAAAAGAGTGTTAGTCTGTGTGCTACCCAGCTTTCATTCTTTCTGGTACAGATAAGATATGGATAGACGGATATTGGTAAATGGATAGATAGAGCTATTGAAAACATTGTCTATGAGCTCAAAAACCTTTCAGGTGATGCGTTTTTTTAAAAAACTGATCTGCTTTTGCAGCTGAAAAACGTATCCTCAAAAAACGCAGCAAAAACGCTGTGTGTTAATGTAGCCTTAGATCAGGAATAGAACAGCCATTTATAGGACATTTCATAACTTTCCCAAATTCCTATGAAAAAATATTCAGCACATTCTGCATTGAACTACTGTACCCAATTTATTATATATTTTAGGAGTCGGAGTCGGACCATTTTATACAGACTCCGACTCCACCAAAATGAGCTCCGACTCCGACTTCACAGCCCTGTTTGCAGTATGTGGCTCCAGAAGAGGAAACATAATCTTCTTGATGGAAAAAGTCTTGAAATCCAGACGTGTCAGACAGCAACTAGTTTCTTCTTAAATGGAAAGGTTTTGGTCCAGAGGAAAACTCTTGGTTGGATGCCAAAGACCTACATGCCATTGCCTAGTGAGGGAGTTCTATCTGCAGTATCAGCAGTTGGGGATCTCGGTGGGTCCAGTGGCCCCTCTTTGAAAGGAGGGGGGGTACTGCCATACTTATGAATTCAAACTCTTTCCACTGAGCCATAGCCGATACATCTTTTCTTTGGTCTTTTAGTTCTGCTAAATTGTTTTTGTTGGTTTTGGGTAACAGGTGTTTTTCATTTACTCTGTCTGTCCTATCAACTTTTGGGGGCAGCTTTAAATACCTTACCCTACTGATGTTTCCTGCTGGTGATAGACTTTGTTGGATTCATTCACATTTCTGTACTCTGAGTGGGCTGCAGTAGTTTTGTAGTTTAGAGTATGATTCCTCTATTCCTTAGGGATCTGCTACACTAACAATCCTAGGAGCTGCTAAGGACATTGAAGTAACCCACCATCGATTGGGGTCACCATTACGTTATGTTAGGATGCTAACCTCCACAGTCATGCAGGGACAGAACAGGGTGAGAGAAGGATTTTTCCCAGTATGAACAGATACATGTCATGTTCAAGTATTTCTCTTCCTGGTTTGTAAGTTACCTGTGTGAACGTGCTTTTTAAGTCATAACATTGTGATCTAGAGTAAGATTTCTGGAGTAAGGAACACCACAGCTCATTTTGAATGAGAAGAGATGCAATGTCGCAATATCATGTCGCCCTAGCTCTACCCATTTTGGCATAGCTGGGAGCAACTGGGCTAAATATGCCAAGATTCACAAAATTATTGCGCAACCTAGCAATATTTCGAAATGATTTACAGCAGAATTTTGGCATAATTGCATTAGTGAATCAGCTAAAAGTGTGACGGAGCTTGCAAAGAAATCTTGTGTGCATGTCGTAAATGCAACTAGTCTGAAATAAGCTTTGTTGAGGCATTTAAATATGAACGTAAGAGCAGTTTGTATCAAGAAGAATTTACATATAAAATATTTTAATAGTACATCATAATCTTTTTCACACTAAGTGGTGTATAGAAATGGTGGATAGAAATATCTCTATATCTTACAAATACACACACTACCCAGCAGGAAAAATACTTGTTTATGATACTTTACTTAACCTTTCAAATGTCTCCTAAATAATTTATCACTCATTTTTATGATGGAGAATTATTAATATGGTAATCAAATTCTAAATGGCACATTTACTTTATACTGAAACAGCAGTGGAAGTCCACATTACTTATTAATAGACATTTTAAAAGAAGGGAGAAAATAACACTTTCATGTTCACTGCAAAAGCTCACGTCACCCCAAAACAATAATAAACTGGGTCAAAATTGATGTCGTCATTTCTGTATTTATGGGGCAAATGAAATAAAACATAATTTCAGATTATTAACAGCAAGTCACAAACATTGAAGATTCGAATAGGTTGAAATTTGAGTTTGCTGTTTTGCTAATTTTTCAAGGGAAGAGTCGATTCACAAATTTGACACTTGTCAAATGTTCCAGGATGAGATAACAAGAGGGCACATCATAAACTAAAGGGCAAAAACAAAAGCGTGGTCAGATCACTCTAGGAACCCCAGTCCGACACTGGGTGTAACCAGTGAAACCCTCTGGGTTTAACCATAGAATACAGGTATATTGAACTAGGGCATGTTAGGGGCTATTAATTGCCTAGTAATCCCTGCCAGCTGCCGTACCTGATTGTGGAGGTTGGCACAGGGCAGATTAGTAATGCTATTAACCTGCGGATTAACCCAATATCTGCAGATAAATATATTTTTTCTGGTGACAGGTTCCCTTTAACACACAAAAATCAGTAATTTCCTGAAAGTATTTTATTCCGGTACGTGTCACACAGAGGGCACACACAGACGGTAAAAAATGGACCGTGCCACACTTTTATGTGTACATGTTATGGAGGCCTAAGCTGTATTGTGAAGTTGTGCAGCAGCTGAAATGTGTATTACGAGGTTCTGCAGTGAGGAGTGAATTATAAAGTTCCGCTGCACCTCTGCAGCAGCTGAGGTGTGTATTATGAGGTTCTAAGGCAGCTGAGGTGTATTATGAGTTTCGGCAGCAGCTAAGATGTTTTATAACCTCCTGCTGCAGCTGATGTGAGAAACTATGAGGTATATATCGAGATATGCGCACATATTTATTCTTATGCACACACATGACTGTAGCTGAGATTCTACAGCAGCTGAAGTGTATTATAAATGTGGAAGTGCGAATCATTAGATTCTTGAAGAGGAAGTCACAGGAACACATTCTGTTTAAGTTTTCAAACTGATCATAATAGGTCTTCGGGGGCTCACCAGTTAAATAGGGGCCAGCAGCTTCGCCAATTGTTCTGGTGGTAGCTTCTCATGCTCTGCTACCCACTCAAACACCATCAAAAACTGCCTCCACATCATCACCAGGGGTCAGTTTTTGCATGGTTTGTCTTACCACCTTCCGGACGTATGTGTCATTACGTTGATTTGGGGTAAGGGCTGCCGGTCTTCCACGAACCTCCTCTGCAAGCCAGTCAACAGATGCTGCAGCATCTGCTGTAAAAGCAGCTTACTTTTCTGTTGTTGCGCCATCTGTTGCTGCTGTAATTGTTGCTGGTGGTGTTGATGCTGTTGCTGCTGTGCTTGTAGCAGATGTTTAATCAGGTCCTACATCTTCCCTAACATTGTAGGCGGACTTGTGGCCATCACACATGTTCACTGGGAAAGCTGCCGGCACTTCTAACAACACCTGTGGAAGATCAGCTCACTCGACTGCCCATGGAGGTACACACAGGAACACTGCAGCTTAAAGAATGCACCCATGTGACTGATCACATGACTGTGACAACTCACAGGTCCTGACAGCATACGGTGGTGCTAGCTCTGTAGTTGAGATAATGTGGACATCTTCCCTCCCACGCTATGGATGTCCATATAAAACCAGCTCATTTATGCAACTTTAGCTTAAGCCTCACAACACTTTAGAGTACTGGAGGAAAATATTACGGCTTTATATCACTGACACAATTAAGTGTAGTGACATGTATCTCCCCTCCAGTACTTTACCAGTGACTCTATCACATATCCATCCCATATGCCCAAAGAGAGGGGATTTGGCACCTTTACTGACTAAGCAGAGGACTCTGGACAGGGCATCTGCATTCTCATGGAACTTCCCTGGCCGGTGCGCCACATGAAAAGTAAAGTCTTGGAGCGCCAGAAACCATGTAGTTACCTGGGCATTCCTCACCTTCCTTTCCCTCATCCATCTCAGGGGCACATGGTCTGACACTAGCCTGAACTTTCTACTTAACAGGAAGTGCCCCTGTGTCAATTGCCCACTTGATGGCCAACCATTCTTTCTACGATGACACAGTATTTCTCACAGGAGAAGAGTTTCCTACTCAGGTATAGGATTGGATATTTGTCCCCATCTATATCCTGACACAGCACAGCTCCTAAACCAACCTCAAAGGCATCCTTCTGGAGCACATACTCTTTAGTGAACTCTGGTGCGACCAAGACCAGCTGTCTGCACAGGACGAGCTTCAACTCCTAAAATGTCATCACAGCTTCAGAGGACCAGTTGACAATTGACGACATTGTGCCATGAGAAGATCCGTCAGGGGGTAACTATAATGGCGGACAGGGGTACAAAATGAGCCTGCTTAGAAAATCTGTCCACCACTACCCATACCACCGTATTACCCCTGGAAGAGGGAAGATTGGTAATAAAATCCATGGAAAGGTGGGTCCATGGTCTTTCGGGAACTGTCAAGGGCATCAGCACCCCCGCCGGCCGGCTATGAGAGCTTTTAGAACGAGCGCAGACCCCACAACCAGAAATGAATTTCATTATATCAGAACCAAGGGTAGGCCACCAGAAGATCCTAGCCACCGCCAGACGCGTGGCTGATATACCAGGGTGAGCACTCAGCTTGGATTCATGGAACTCTTGCAAGAGTTTAAGGTGAAGTTGCTCTGGGACAAATAACTTGCCCCCTGGCTTGGCCGCAGGAGCCAGCGACTGGGCCCCCTCAATTTCCCGTTCCAATTCAGACGAGATCCCTGCTAACCCTACCCCAGGATGCAGAATGGAGGACAGTGGCTCAGGGGCAGACACAGGATGAAAACTGCGAGATAAGGCGTCAGCCTTGACATTCTTTGACCCTGGAGGGAATGTAATAGTAAACTGGAAACGAGAAGAAAAAAGTGACCAACGGGCCTGTCTGGGCGTTAGTCTTTTATCACCCAGACGCAAGGTACCCAACCGATTGTGGTGGAGCTAAATTTGAAAAGTGCTCAGAGCATTTATTTTTGGTGTAGGTTCCTCCTGGAACATAGAGTAACTAGAATAACAATGTATGCTGCAATAAAGTTTCTCACTATTACATAGGGAAGCTAATATTTTTATACCTTTTAGGTTATGTGCACATGATGCGTTTTTGAGGCTTTTTTTCCAAGGGGAAATGGTCAAAAAACACAATGGAATCCTTAAGCAAGGTAACTCAATGACAATCCTGAAGTGTTGTGCACATGATCAGTAAATTTCCGTGTGTACTTGAGGTGCGTTTTTTTCTGCAGCATGTCAATTCTTTTTGCGTTTCTGCACCCATTGACTTGAATTGAGTCAGTCAAAACCGCAGGAAAAACGCAGGTATAAAACTGCAGATTTGCTGAGTTTTCATATTGCGTTTTACCGTCTTACTATGATATTTCCCACACTGGCATCTGTTCTTATCGGAGGCAACGCAACTGCCGGTAAGACCGTCCGCTAGAGCGCTACGGGATCATGCTGACAGATGTTAGTGTGACCCCGCAGCTGTGACTGTCACCCACGGTAATGCTACCGCCGATACTGTCGGTCAGAGAGCTTCAGGATCATGCTGTCAAATGTCAGCGTGACACCGCACCTGTGACTGCGACCCGCGGTAACGCTACTGCAGACTGTCGGTCAGAGCGATGCGGGATAACGCTGTCAGCGTGATCCCGCAGCTGAGACTGTGACTTGCGTTAATGTTACTGCAGACCATCGGTCAGAGCGCTGCGGGATCATGCTGTCAGATGTCAGCGTGATCCCACAGCTGACTGTGACCCGCAGCAGTGACCTGTGGTAAAAAGCCAGCGTGGGCCTATAAGACTACTGCTCCCATTGGGTTTTGTCTGCTGTCACCGATAACAGTGACAGCAGGTGCCGCTGATGGGAGGTGAAGTCTCATCTGCCGTCACCTGTGCTCACAGTTAAAAAAAAAGTAAAATTACATACATATTCACATAAAAATAAAAGAAAATTATACTCATCTCACACCAAATCCTCAACGTCCTCGTCTCCTAGAAGTAATGTAAAATTATAAACCAACATATACTCACCTGTCTACCGTAGTCCACATAATCCGAGTGTCCCACGGCGATGTCATGAGTAGAACAGTCACATCGGGAGATGTGACCACTCTTCCCGGCTGCCAGCGATACACTGACAGGAGAGAGTTCACTGGAGTTCATCAGCTCCGTTGCTCTCACTTATGGCATCGCTGTGTGAGAACTTTCCCACACAGCAGTAGTGCCATAAGGGAGATCACCGGAGCTAATCAGTCGATGAACTCCGGTAAACTCTCACGGCAGCCCGGTGATACACTGCAGGAGCAATTACCTCCTGTCAGTGTATCACCGGCTGTCTTTGAGAGTAGTCATATCACTGATGTGACTGTTCTCAAAGTGATCAGGATCGTCGTAGGACATTATGGATTATCTTCTCGGCAGATAGGTGAGGAATATTGTGGATTATTTTATTTTTGTTGCAGGAGAAGTTGGTTTCGGTGGACTAGGCGTTCAATAAGTATGGTTTAATTAAGATTATTAAAGAAGTCTGTGTCAATATTTCAAATAAAGGACTTTATTCTGGGTGTCTGTGCTTTTATACAATATCACTATGGGCTTACAAATGGATAGGTGTCTGATAGACGCCTCTCCATGACTAACCTGTGGGCTTGATGTCACCTGACAATACAAAGGTGACATCAACCCCACAAATATGAACCCCACTTGCCACCACTTCTGGGGCAGTTGAGAGCTGATATTTTTAGTCTTGGAGGGGCCAATATCCATGGTCCCTTCCTAGGCTATTAATATCATCCCGCATCTGTCTGCATAGCGGTACCCCATATCATTTTTTGGGGGGTTCTCCCATTTTAATAGCCAGTAAAGGTCAAGTATACAGCTGTGAGCTGATATTAACAGCCTGGGAAGCTCCATGGGTATTACCCCCTTCCCAGGCTATAAACATGTGCCCCCAGCCATTGACTTTCTTTCTGCTGGTTATTAAAATTATGCGGGAGCCCAAACAATATTTTTTTTTTTTTTTTTTTTGCAATTAACAGTAGCTGTGTGGTTACAGACTATGTATGTTTGTTCTGTTAACGCTCCTACATAGGATGGAGATAATGTGTGTTTGTGTTTACTTATCGACTTAGTAATGAGGGTGTCAGGCTAACACCTAACCTAGAGCTACATGTCAGTGACAGCTGCTGCCCTAATCCCATTACCCTGATGCCACACTGCATCAGCATGCTAAAGGTTGTGTTGAACAAAGAAATGACATCACAAAACTTTTTTTTTTAAATATCTTTATCTAGCTCAAAAAAGCCTTCATTGCTGTAGAAAAATGCATGCAAAAACGCATACAAAAAAAGCGGCAAAAACGCACCAAATCGGGGCAAAACAACACGTTTTGCTGCAGTGTTTTTCCTACCAAGAGATGTAGAAACCTTGCAGATATTTCTGCAAGCAAATACTCAACATGTGCACATAGCCATAAGGCCCCGTCTCACTAAGCGACTTACCAGCGATCCCGACACCGATATCAAGGTGTCAGGATCGCTGGTAAGTCGCTATGTGATCGCTGGTGAGCTGTCACACAGACAGCTTCACCAGCGATCAGCACAGCGATGCCGAGCGCCCGGCATCGCTGGCCATTCCTGTAAAAAATAGAATCAAAATAAAAAATATAGTAATTATTCTCACCTTCCGGCGTCCCGTTCAGCCATCCTGCCTCTCTCCACGCTCCGGTCCCAGTAAGCCTTTGCGAGAATGACCGCGAGATGTCACGGTCTCGAGGGATAACAAAGTCTCGCGGTCATTCGTGCAAAGGATCACTGGGACCGGAGCGTGGAGAGAGGCAGGATGGCTGAACGGGACGTCGGAAGGTGAAAATAACTATATTTTTTATTTTTTTTTTTAATTATTTTTTACACCTGATCGCTGGTCTCCCGCCTGTCACACACAGCGATGCGTGCTGGCCAGCGGGAGACCAGCGACCAAAGAAATGTCCAGAGGTTTCTTCCAGCGATCAGCGATACCGGCAGGGGGGCCGCTCGCTGATTGCTGTCACACATAGCGATCTCGCTGGTGAGATCGCTGTTATGTCACAAAAGTTGTGACTCAGCAGCGATCTCGCTACCGAGATCGCTTAGTGAGACGGGGCCTATAGTCTCCTCACAGTCAGTACTGAGAGGATTCAGCATGCTGTTCTCAGCAGCCATAAAGACTAGTCAACAAATGTGAAAATAAATACTGTAAATAATGAGCAGAATGCTCCTCTCGTTTAATTGCTGTGTGGTCTCATACATCTTTTACATTTTATTTGACTTTTATCTAAACATCCTTAGAAAAGATAGAACATGTATGACCCCAAGGACTCACTGTTATTTTGCAGATCTGTTGAGAATTTACACTCTGGGATTTGTCTGAAAGTGTGGAAGTGTAGAAGTTATTAAATATTTCAAGCTGAAGTGAAAAGAAATCTCAATTTCATAATTAGATTGGAAGTCTAAATCAAACTGGTTGACAAGAGCTTTCCATTTTCTGGGATGTCTCATTCACAGGGCTCGAGGAAGTGTAATGAAACCTCTTCACATTCACTGATTAAAAGTAGGCACTTACTAATCTAGAAGCAGCAATAAACAGGAATTTAAAGCAGAGGTTTCTCAACATATAGTCAGTGACTGGCTATGTAGTTACTGTTTTATTGGGGAAGAAAGAATATACCTATGAGTAAATGATTGCTTCAATTGGTACCATAGACATTGAGGCATGAGCATTACTTACATTAAAGTCTAATTTAAAAGACCTAATATCAAATACCCCACCATGGGCACAGCTAAAGTGAAACGTGCAGGCCATGTGCTGGGTGCTCGTTGAGGCACCAACATGCCATCCTGCCCTGCTTATGAAATTTAGAAACAGGGCTAAGGATATAAGATGACTCATTCACTATGTGCTGAATATTAAAGTAAAAATGCTGCAGGGCCAAGTTTCACCGGAGCAATTTCCCATTATGATACATTGTTTAACCAGCTAAGTGGATTATGGCCTGTGACTACAGCGAAGTTGCGCCTATAGAGATGTGGTTGTAACTTCTGAAGGGCCTACACAATTGCAAGAAACAGTTTTTTCACTGAGGCAGAAGCTTTCTGATCAAATATACAACAGGGTGATCCTCCAATTTATGATTTATTTGCCTAGGAACTACACCCAAACCATAGGTACTGGAATCTATTAGCACTGCTAATCAGCTAGTGAAGTCAGGGGTTGCAGAATTGGGGTGTTGGCTAAGATCGTTTGTAGAGAAATGAAAGCATTTCCACACTCAGCTGTCCATGCAATCAATTTTGAAACTGCTACCTTGGATCTAATCCTTATAAACAGGGAGGAAATGGTTGAGGAGGTAAAAGTGGCTGGAACCCTAGGAGGTAGCGACCATGCTATTTTAGAATTTTGGATAACTAGAGGCGGAAGACCTGTGAAGACTCAGACGTCAAGGTTAGATTTCAGAAAGGCAGATTTTAAGGGATTCAGAAAGATAATTGGAGGGATCCAATGGCTGGATATCCTTAAAGACAAAAATGTCCAGGAAGGATGGGAAATCTTGAAAAATGAAATTCTCAAAGCACAGTTGTTAACAATTCCAAAAAGAGGGAAGAATAGGAAGCATTTAAGGAAACCAGGATGGGTGAACACAGAACTTAAGCACATGCTAAAAAGGAAGAAAAAAATGTTTATAAAATGGAAAGAGGGAGGCATATCTAAAGAAGAATATAATGCTGTCTGCAGAATCTGCAGGGCACAAATCAGATTAGCTAAAGCTGAAAATGAATTGAGGCTTGCAAGAGATGTCAAAAGCAATAATAAAGGATTTTGGGGATATGTCAAAAGTAAAAGAAAAGTCAAAGATGCTATAGGATTTTTACAGGATGAAAATGATGAAATGGTAAGACAGGATGTTGAGAAGGCTGAACTTTTAAATTCCTATTTTGCATCTGTTTTCTCTCAGAAAGGAAATGTAACACCAACTGTTATTCACTGTCCTATTAAGGGAATAGAAGAATCCAGGATATCTATAAACAGAAAGATAGTGAGGAAACACTTAGCTAACCTAAATGAATTCAAGTCTCCAGGTCCAGATGAATTACACCCCAGAGTACTGAAGGAGATAGCAGAACAAATTTCTGAACCACTCTCCATAATCTCTGAAAATTCTTGGAGAACAGGAGAAGTGCCAGAAGACTGGAGAAGAGCAAATGTTGTTCCTATCTTCAAAAAGGGGAAGAAGGTGGACCCAGGCAACTATAGGCCGGTGAGTCTGACTTCTATACCAGGAAAGATCTTTGAACAAATTATTAAACAACATGTAAGTCAATACCAGGATAAGAATGAAGTGATCAAACAGAGTCAGCATGGGTTTGTAACTAATAAGTCATGTCAGACTAACTTAATTTCCTTCTATGACGGTATCACTGATTGGGTGGATCAAGGAAATGCTGTAGATATAGTATATCTTGACTTCAGCAAAGCATTTGACAAAGTCTCTCATACAATCCTTATTGAAAAAATGACTAAGTATGGAATGGACAAGGCAACTGTTAGGTGGATTCATAGCTGGCTTAGTGATCGGACCCAAAGAGTGGTCGTAAATGGCTGCACATCCAGTTGGAAGAATGTCTCAAGTGGGGTACCACAGGGCTCTGTCCTGGGCCCTGTATTGTTCAACATCTTTATCAACGATTTAGATGAAGGAATTGAGGGTAAACTGATTAAATTTGCTGATGACACAAAGCTAGGAGGGATAGCTAATACTAGAGAAGAGAGAGAGAGGATTCAAAAAGATTTAAATAAACTGGAGAAGTGGGCAGTAACTAACAGAATGGTTTTTAACAGGGAGAAATGCAAAGTACTACATCTGGGCAATAAAAATGAAAAAAGCATATATAGAATGGGAGGAATAGGGCTAAGTGACAGCACATGTGAAAAAGACTTGGGTATACTAATAGATCACAGACTGAATATGAGTCAACAGTGTGATGCAGCAGCAAAAAAGGCAAATGCAGTTCTAGGATGTATTAACAGAAGCATACAGTCTAGATCACGTGAAGTCATTATTTCCCTCTACTCCTCTTTGGTCAGACCTCATCTGGAATATTGTGTCCAGTTTTGGGCACCACATTTTAAAAAAGACATCAACAAACTGGAGCAAGTTCAGAAAAGAGCGACCAGAATGGTGACCGGTCCGCAAACCCTGTCTTATGAGGAAAGGTTGCAGGATTTGGGAATGTTTAGTTTGCAAAAGAGAAGACTGAGAGGAGACTTAATTGCTGTCTACAAATATCTAAAGGGCTGTCACATTGTAGAAGGATCAACTTTATTCTCATTTGCACAAGGAAAGACTAGAAGCAATGGGATGAAACTGAATGGGAGGAGACACAGATTAGATATTAGAAAAAACTTTTTGACAGTTAGAGTGATCAATGAGTGGAACAGGCTGCCACGAGAAGTGGTGAGTTCTCCTTCAATGGAAGTCTTCAAACAGAGGCTGGACAGACATCTGACTGGGATGATTTAGCGAATCCTGCTTTGAGCAGGGGGTTGGACCAGATGGCCCAGGAGGTCCCTTCCAACTCTACGATTCTATGATTCTATGATTCTATGAATTTTGGAAGTTCTTTTCTTGGTCAGGTCTGTCAGAGGTTTTAAGCAGGACATAACCTGATTAGCGGTAATGGGGTTGGGCCAAGCCAGAATGGCCTTTAGTTACTTGGACTCTGGCTTCATAGTGTGCACTCATAAGTAGATGGACTTGTTGCTCCCATCAGCTCATGAAGACACATGTATTGTTTCAATTTATTTACATGTGCAATGTGCTTGCTGACATGAGTTGTGCTCTGCCCAGCAACAGGTAGTTAGAAGGGAAGAAAGTCCTAACAATTGGGACTAGTCCATAGTGAGAGAGGCTTAAGGCCCCTTTACATTTAGCGTTGCACCAGCGATCCCGACAACGATATGACCCAGTCAGGATCGCTGGTGCATCGCTAAATGGTCGCTAGTGAGCTGCCACACAGGCAGATCTCACAGCGATGCAGCAGCGATACAGCGGTCGTTACTTACCTTTCAGACGAGGCGATCCTGACGTCCTCCCGTTTGCGTCCACGCGTCGCTCGTCGGCGCCAGCAGGAAGCCTAGCAGGAAGTGCCCGACGAGAAATGGAGCTGCGCGATCTCGCGCACTCAGCGACGGACAGCGGGGGAGCCGGTCGGAGGTAAGTATCACACATAGCGATATCGCTAGCGATATCGCTGCTGTGTCACCAAATCAGTGATGCTTTAGCGATATTGCTATGTGTAAAACCCCCTTTAGTTGAAGGGACAGAGACAGCATCCTGTTAGAAAGTCAGTTTGGGCCTAGCTTGCAGCTAGAGCAGACTCTTGATCTGAGAACTAAGCAGATGTGGGACTTACATTTATCAGTGAAATAAATTAGAAATTTGGGAAAAATTTTGAAAATTTTGCAATTTTCAAATTGCAAATTTGAAAATGTTTAATTTTCCTTTAGACCTATTATAGTTTACTTTTGCAAGGGTAACAGGAGAAAATGGATCATACAATTTGTTGTACAATTTATCCTGAGCATGCCGATGCCCCATAAGTGGGAGAAAATGACTGTTTGGGTGCACAACAGGTCTTAGAAGGGAAGGAGCGCCATTTGACTTTTTGAATGCAAAATTTGCTGGAAAAATTAGCAGTCGTCTTGTTACATTTGGAGTGCCTCTGATGTGCCCAAACAGTCGAAACTGTGCACAAGTGACACCATTTTGGAAACTATACCCCTCAGGGAACTTACCTAGATGTGTATTGAGCACCTTGAACCTCCAGGTCCTAGACGGCTGGAGAGACACGTGAACGCTGAAGAGCACGGGAGATTCACCATGGCTGCTTCCACCTGGAGCATTACTGATAAACGACTGTCACGGGCCGGGACAACGCTTATAGTAAGCTTTTGACAACATGCTGTACTCACACAGCGAAGACTATAATTCATACTCTAAGGAGGACTTCTGCTGCACCACCAATAAAGGTACATTTCATTGAGAAAACCTCTGGCATTACTAATTGAGGTTTATTGTACTGTGCAAGACGCTTTGTCTCTAAATCAGTCTCTATGACTAACGTTTCTTGTACTTGTACTTCGTTTTGGGACTAAATATAAGCACTTTATTTCTGTGGGACTATTTTTTAACAGCTTTTTATGGAATTTCATCTTCTTGCTAATCATTGGGTGTTTATGTGTGACACCACCCCATTATACTAACAAGTGTTTTATGCGCATGCTATTCTGTGTTTTACTAGATTGATTAAATGTAGGCATGTCATGGTCACTGGAGGGGGGGTTGTGAGAGGATGGGGGTATTTTGGGGGCTTAAGTGGGGGGAGGGGGGACAGAGAACTGGGTGCTAAATGTGAGAGGATAGGGGTATTGTGGGGGCTGAAGTGGAGGAGGGGGACAGGGCACAGGGTGACTGAATGTGGGAGAAGGGGGTACTGTGTGGGCTGAAATGGGGGGGGCGGCACGGGCGGTGAATGTGAGAGGATGGGGGTATTATGAGGGCTGAGATTGGTGAGGGGCAACAGAGCCCTGAGGGGCTGATTATTATACTGTTTTGTTAGTAGATTATATGCACTCTATTACATGTAATAGTTGCTGTCTGGGGGCTGAAGATGGGGAGGTAGGGGGCATTTGATACTTACCAGCTGGGTCTTATAAAAGTATTAGTATAACAAGACCCCATTCAGTAACCATGAACTGCATCACATTTAAAGGGTATCTGTCCCCCCCAGGACGTATATGACCTATTAATATGGGCATACAGGTAATAAAAATATGTATGCCTCATATTAATGGTCTTGTTGTGGAGAAATGTTATATTCTTTCGTTATGTTAATGATTCTTCCAGGCTCCGGGGTGTGCGGTGCTGTAAGAAATCCCTGCCTCCTCCTCATTATAATACTACCCCCTTCCCATCAGCATCAGTTACCGCTCTGAAATCAGAAATACACGCCTCAATCTCCCTTCTATGGGCACTACATTCAGGGATCTTCTGCGCAGATGCCGGTGACTTCCGCTCCAGTGACCTCCGGTGTGCGCGCCAATAAGTTGATCTTCACACTTCCTCCCTGCATAGTCATCACCATGTACACATGATTCCTATTGATGACTTTCCAGGTAGGAAGTGGGAAGAACACATTATCAGCGTGCACACTGGAGGTCATAGTGACTCATCTGTGCAGAAGATCCTAGGATGCAGTGCCTATAGAAGGGAGGAAGAGGTTCAGATTGTGGTGACTCGCAGGGCCCAGGATTCCGGGCCATAACTGACATACATGGGAGGGAGATAGTATTATAATGAGAAGAGGAGGCCTGGAAGAAATCATTAACATAAAGAAAGAGTACAACATTTATCAGCAACAAGACCATTAATATGAAGCATAAAGGTAGGACTAGTGAAACATTTCTATCACACTAATAGGTCATAAACGCCCTGGAGGGTGACAGATTCCCTTTAAAGCACCACTCCAGCATTTTTTATTCACCACTGGAGTAGCGCCTTAAAATCCAAGACCTCTACTGACTGTCTGAAACTCACCTTCTGGTGTTTTCAGCTGTTTTCACTGCCGCTTGGCTCCATCTCCTGCAGCTTGTGACCTGTTCGCTGCTCCAGTGTTTCATGGAGCGGCGCAGAGGTCTCTAATCAATGTAAGTCTATGAGAGCCTCATTCTGGCCTTGGTCTCGCCTCATTCTGTCTTTTATACACTTACATTGAGCGCTCTTGACGTAGCTTCTAACTTCTGGCCTGTCAAAAGCTGCTCTCACAAGTTTGAGCAGCGGGACTGGAGCGGTGCCAAAAAATGGTGAATATGCCAAAGGATAAGTATATGACCGTGGCAGAGGACTTGCGTTTAAAGCAGCACTCCAGCGGTGAGAGAAAAACCCAGATGGAGTGGTGCTATAATAATAAGTAATTTATTATTATAAAGTTAATTACGCCTTGGAATAAACGTCTGCAGTCACTTTATGTGACTGCAGACTGCCGAATCATTCCAGGGAGCACCTGCTGCATGAGCAATATCAATATCACTGGCGTTACAAGGCGGTCATGGAACCCATGTTTGCCATGTGCATGTGTCGACTAGAAAGGTTTGGTTTCTCTCAATAGAAGAAAATTGGGAGAAGCCGAAAGAGTCATGAACATGACCGCCTGCTCGAATCTGTTACTGTACATGGGGGACTCAGGACATTATTAAGTGGGGACTTAAGCATTATTATTATTGGGACTCAGAGTATTGCGACCATAAAAGTTGCATAAGGGGTATCATTACTTTTTAGGGACAAAATGTGGAGGGCACTAGCACAGGGTATTAATATTTTTAGGGGGTGGGATTTTACTATCTAGAGAGCATAAAGGAGGCGTTATTACTATGTAGGGGGCTCAGTGGTGGCGATTTTATGTGGGGAGATAAGAGGAGTCGTTATTGTACCACACAGTAGGTGCTGTAGGACACATACAGTATGGCAGCAGTGGCTCAGTATTGGGGTATCAGCAGAATGAGTAGTTTGCACAGGTTGGCATAGACCTGGACGGTGAATAAAATGTGAGAAGTCAGATGTGTTGTTGTAATCTCTGCAGACGAGTCCTGTGTGAAAAAGTTGTTATGTCGGTCTGGGCCAGATGGAAAAGACGGAAAAAGTGAACGACTCCATAAGAAGAACGTCTTCTGTAAGTCACTATCTATAACTGCACTGTGATCTCTTATAATAATAATAATAATAATAATAATAATAAATTTTATTTCTATAGCGCCGACATATTCCGCAGCACTTTACATTTCAGAATGGTCTGCAAGACTGGTATCTACCACTTTGTGGTCTCCATATAGTAATATCAGTGTTGGTTTTTGTATATAGTTTTATTTTCAATCACAGCACTGTAATCTGTTGATGTTCCCCTATACTTAATATTAGTCTACACCACCATAGCTATAGTCAGGATTACCTGATTAGGGGCCCACTGATATTTTTCGCCCCCCCCCCCAAGCTGAAACCCTAGCTATGCCTCTGCTCTCAATGAATTTATTTACGGGTTGTGATAAAACACTCCGAGATCGCCAAAGGTCACGTGCGTTCAGCATGAAACTCAGGCGCAGAGCTGGGATTCGGGTATAACTGACACTGGGTCAGGTTTATTAATGGTGAAAGCAATGCATAAAGAAATAAAACATAAAACAAATCCTTGCCTGTCCGGCACTAACTAAACAAAGTACAACCTAACTACCAACTGGCGGGCTTCTCCCGTCCAGCCAAACCACAGTTGCAGTGGGCACTGCTCTCACTCACGTGTGTCTCTCACACAGACAGGCTCTCTGTGTTCCCAGGCTGAGACACTCACACAACCACCTGGCTTCCTTTTATATCCACCTCCCATTATTCATTAGCAAGCAGGTGCGATACTGACCAGACTAGGCCACATAGGAAAGGAATCTGGGCGAGATATACCTGCCCTCATCCACTATTCCCACATGATTCTCACATATCCCCCCCTCTGCTCAGACCACTCTGGTCGAGCAATGAAACCCGCCAAACAGTGCACTCGGGACAGGGCATCTGCATTTCCCATCTGTACCCCTGGGCGGTGCTCCACCGTAAAAGTGTAGGCCTGCAGGGCAAGGAACCACCGGGTCACCCGGCTATTCCGTTCCTTGTTCAAGTGCATCCACTTGAGAGGGGCATGGTCCGTGATCAGCCTGAACTTTCGGCCCACCAGGTAATATTTGAGGGCCTCTAGAGCCCACTTAATGGCGAGGCACTCTTTTTCTACGACTGCATACCTTTGCTCGTGTTTATTCAGCTTCCTGCTGAGATAGAGGACTGGGTGTTCCACTCCGTCCCTCACTTGTGAGAGTACTGCCCCGATACCGGTATCAGAGGCATCCGTTTGTACCACAAACTCACTGCGGAAGTCCGGAGTCACCAGTACGGGCTGAGAGCAAAGTGCCCGTTTTAGGCTATGGAAGGCTTCTTCAGCCGCTAAACTCCATTCAATCATGACGGAGTCTTGCCCTTTTGTAAGATCTGTCAGGGGGGGAGCGATGGCTGCAAAATTGGGTATGAACCGGCGATAATAGCCGGCGATCCCCAGGAAGGCTTGCACCTGCTTCTTGTTGACAGGTTGTGGCCAGTCCTGAACCGCCTGAATCTTATCAACCTGGGGTTTAACAACACCCCTTCCAATTACATACCCCAAATACCGGGCTTCTTCTAGCCCGATGTGACATTTCTTGGGGTTCGCGGTTAGACCTGCCTCCCACAGGTCGTCAATCACAGCTTGTACTTTCTGGAGATGAGTCTCCCAGTCCAAGCTGTAAATGACAATGTCGTCCAAATAGGCCGAAGCGTACTGCCTATGTGGCCTCAGGACTCGATTCATCAGTCTCTGGAAGGTCGCCGGTGCTCCGTGCAGTCCAAACGGCATATACACATACTGAAATAGACCTTCTGGGGTAGCAAATGCCGTCTTTTCTCTGGCAGCCTCCGCCAGAGGGATCTGCCAATACCCCTTTGTTAGGTCTAGGGTCGTAATATACAGGGCTTTTCCTAACCGATCTATTAACTCGTCGACCCGGGGCATAGGGTAGGCATCAAATTTTGAGACCGCATTCAGTTTCCTGAAGTCATTGCAGAACCGGATGGTGCCGTCCGGTTTAGGAATTAGCACAATCGGGCTGGACCAAGCACTGTGCGATTCCTCAATGACACCTAACTCTAACATTGCCTTCACTTCTTGGGAAACGGCTTCACGGCGCGCTTCCGGGATTCGGTAGGGCTTTACGTGAACTGTGACACTAGGTTCTGTTACGATGTCATGTTTCATTAGCGTAGCCTGCCCGGGTTTTTCTGAGAAAAACTTTTGGTTGTGAAGTAGAAACTGCCTGGCCTCAGTCTTTTGCCGCTCCGAGAGAGTCTCTGCAACCCGTACCTCCGGTACGGTATGCGAGCAGACGGGACGGGCCAGCTCCGCTGACAAGGCAGACCGATCTTTCCAGGGTTTTATCAGATTTACATGATAAATCTGTTCAGGTTTCCGCTTACCTGCCTGGTATACTTTGTAGTTTACTTCACCAACTCTTTCCTTAATCTCAAAGGGGCCCTGCCACTTTGCCAGGAACTTACTGTCCACCGTGGGGACCAGGATCAACACCCTATCTCCGGGTGCAAACGTACAGATCTTGGCGCCCCTATCATAGATTCTTTTTTGGGCTCCTTGAGCCTGCATCATGTGTTCTTTGACTATAGGCATAACAGCCGCAATACGGTCCTGCATTTGTGTGACGTGATCTATCACCGTTTTAAACGGAGTGACCTGACCCTCCCAGGTTTCTTTTGCAACGTCTAACAGTCCGCGAGGACGTCGGGCGTACAATAACTCGAAAGGCGAGAATCCCGTGGAAGACTGGGGTACTTCCCTGATGGCAAAAAGCAAATATGGAAGTAAATAGTCCCAGTTCTTCCCATCCTTGTCTATCACCTTTCTCAGCATCTGCTTCAGAGTTTTATTGAACCGTTCGACCAACCCGTCTGTTTGAGGATGATACACGGATGTGCGTAACGGTTCGATTTATAACAATCGGCAGAGCTCCTTCAGTACCCTGGACATAAAGGGGGTCCCCTGGTCGGTTAGTATCTGTTTTGGTATACCGACCCGACTAAACACATGCACCAGTTCCTTGGCAATCGTCTTGGTGGCCGTGTTACGCAAAGGGATGGCCTCCGGGTAACGAGTGGCATAATCCAAGATGACCAGGATATGTTGGTGTCCACGTGCAGACCGTGGAAGGGGTCCAACTAAATCCATCCCAATCCTCTCAAACGGGACTTCAATAATAGGTAGTGGTACCAAAGGGCTACAGAACCGGGGCTTAGGTGCAGAGGCTTGGCAGTCAGGACAAGACTCACAATATACACGAATATCGTGATGCATGCCTGGCCAAACAAAACAGTGTAATATCCTTTCGGTGGTTTTCTGGACTCCCAGGTGACCTCCCATCACATGTCCGTGGGCCAGGTCCAGCACCTGCCGCCGGTAGGGTTTTGGCATGACTAATAGTTACACCGTACCTTCCCCCTTTTTCTCTATCTGATAGAGTAAATCATTCTCCAGAACCATGTAAGGATATGCCAGCCTAGAGCCAGGTTCTACGGGTACCCCGTTTATCACTTTTACATTTGTCCTAGCGTGAGAAAGGGTAGGATCCTTTATTTGCTCGCTTTGGAAGTCATCTTTCTGAACTTCTAAATCCGGCAAACGGGGAGGTGGACGGCTGTCGGCCTCCTCCTCTTCCCCGGTCTCCTCCGTATCACCCGCCATGACTGAAAACGGGAACTGCAGGTCATTTCCCGCAGACGCTTCCCCCGAGTCTTCCGAGGAGACCTCTTCCAGGGGTTCGGGACCTCCACGCGCCCTGGGAGAAGAATCATGTACACGATTACCCAAGGGCATCAACTGATTCTCCCACAATTGCCAGAAGTGGGGAAAATCCCGGCCCAGGATAACATCATGCAATAACGCCGGGACGAGTCCCACTTTATGTTGCACAGACCCATAGGAAGTAGTAATGCATATGACCGTGGTGAGGTACGAACAGGTGTCTCCATGCACACACGTTACAGAAAATTTGTCTGATGGTCCAGTCGGGGCTGACATCAGACTGGCCTTCACCAGAGTCACCACACTTCCCGAGTCTAACAATGCCACCACATTTTTGCCATCAACAGTTAAATCACACAAGTGTTTTTCCGCATCCTTTTGACCGGCATGCACACTCACTACCCGTGCAACCATAGACATGCGGTTTTTAGAGTCTGTGACGTCGCACTGCATGGGTTCAGTAGTGACCGGACAGTTCGCAGCAATATGTCCCATCTCTTGGCAGCGGAAACACCTAACGGGCCCCTTGCTTAGACCATAGTTCGTTACTCTCGGCCTCGCAGTGCGGGCAGTCCCATTTTCCTCCCCCACTGTCTTAGGGATTTTTCCATCTCCCCTACTCCCTGGAACAGTCTTACCGGTTCCACGTGGAGATGATGAAGAACGAGGTGGGGTAACGTCGTCTCGGAGTCCTTCCGCCACGGAGTAACGTTCAACCAGATCCACCAGTTGATCTGCCGTCGTAGGATTTCCATGGCTTACCCACTTCCTCAGGGCTGGCGGTAGAGCTCTCAGGTACTTGTCCATAACGACTCTCTGGATTATCTCTGGCGCTGTCAGCACCTCGGGTTGTAGCCACTTCTTCGTCACGTGGATCAGGTCGAACATCTGTGACCGCGGTGGTTTATCCGGCTGATAAGTCCATTGATGCACTCTCTGTGCACGGACAGCGGTTGTCACTCCCAGCCGGGCCAAGATCTCGGCTTTCAGTTTGTCAAAGTCCTGCGCAGCTTCAGGCTCTAAGTCATAATAAGCCTTTTGGGCCTCACCGGAAAGAAACGGGGCAATCAGGCCAGCCCATCGTGCCTTCGGCCATTTTTCTCGTACCGCCGTCCGTTCAAACGTGGTCAGGTATGCCTCGACGTCATCTTCGGTCGTCATCTTCTGCCAGTACCGACTCACGTGAATCACTCTCGACTCGGCTTCCAGGTTAACCTCATGTAGGCTTGCCAGGCGCTGCGCCACCTGCTGGAGAAGCGAACGATCGGTAGCTGTCATGTCCACCAACTCCTTCAGCTGGGCCATCATCACCCGATTAGCTTCTTGCTGGACGGCGGTGGACTGTACCAGCGCTTTCACCACATCCTCCATGCTCATGCTTGCAACGTGATGCCCGCGTTCTCCACCACAATGTGATAAAACACTCCGGGATTGCCTTTGCTGGGGTCAAAGGTCACGTGCGTTCAGCATGAAACTCAGGCGCAGAGCTGGGATTCGGGTATAACTGACACTGGGTCAGGTTTATTAATGGTGAAAGCAATGCATAAAGAAATAAAACATAAAACAAATCCTTGCCTGTCCGGCACTAACTAAACAAAGTACAACCTAACTACCAACTGGCGGGCTTCTCCCGTCCAGCCAAACCACAGTTGCAGTGGGCACTGCTCTCACTCACGTGTGTCTCTCACACAGACAGGCTCTCTGTGTTCCCAGGCTGAGACACTCACACAACCACCTGGCATCCTTTTATATCCACCTCCCATTATTCATTAGCAAGCAGGTGCGATACTGACCAGACTAGGCCACATAGGAAAGGAATCTGGGCGAGATATACCTGCCCTCATCCACTATTCCCACATGATTCTCACAGGGTGCAGTGATTATAGACACATCACAGGTGCGTCACAGAATTTTATACCACTGGGCAGTGAAGGAAAAAACATTTCTATTTTTACCGCCAAGATTGTGTGTTAGGCCCGAGTTTTACATTTTAACACTGGGAAATGGGTAAATATGGCACCAAAATTTGTCTCACAGTTTCTGCTGAATGTAGAAATACCCCATATGAAGATGTACAGTATTGCTTAGCTATATAGGGAGACTCAGGAGGGAAGGAGAATATATTCCTCCTGGAGCACAGATTTTCCTAGAATAGTTTGCGGACTCCATATAAAGAGCCCCTAAGTGCTAGAAAAGCAGAATCCCCCCTCAAGTGACCATTTTGGAATATATACCTCTTTGGGGATTTATTTACAGGTGCAGTGACAATTTTGACTCCATGGGTGTCCAAGCAGTACTGGATAGTGCTGAGTGAAAATTGCAAACTGCCGTTGTAGTGACCAGAACGTTATACTGACCAGTAAATTATGCAAATATGTCAAAAAAAAATGTCAGCTTACCCCAATGTCTGTAGATAAGTTCCAATCTAATTTCTTGCACGGATCAGGTAGAGAAACCAGAAAGTGCAAGAGAAGAAAAAAATCCATCGTGGAATGAAAAGGTAAAAAATGTGCTTTATTACTAGTTACTAAAAAGGAAAAACATTTTCCAAACAAGCATGCAGGCAGTTACAGTTCCATGTAGGACAAGTGAGACAGATCTACGCGTTTCAACGCTAATCTTTTTCAAGATCTGAAAAAGGCTAGCGTCGAAAAGCGTAGATCTGTCTCACTTGTCCTACATGGAGCTGTAACTGCCTGCATGCTTGTTTGGAAAATGTTTTTCCTTTTTGGAAACTAGTAATAAAGCACATTTTTTACCTTTTCATTCCACGCTGGATTTTTGCTTCTTCTATTGACCAGTACATTATGTCCAGCTCTTTGAGACATGCACCTTTAAAATCAGGCAGGCCCTCATCACTACAGAAATGCCAAACGTGTGGGGATAAATTTGGTTTAGACACACTGGGACTCCGAAGGGGGGCTAGCATTTAGATATGGGGGCGCAGAATTTGCTGAATTTTTGGGGGGCGGCCTTCTTGCTTTTCCAGAGCTTTTGTGCTACTAGTAACATGGAAACCCACTATATTTCAGTTACCAGATGAAGTGGGGACTTGCTTTTTTGTGGATTGAGTGGAAGCTGGATGCCGTCTGACCTATGATCCGGCTGGGTCCGTCTTTTTAGGCAAGTATAAAAGTGCGGTCGACCACAGTTTTGTGCACTTCTGAAAAGAAGGGCAACGCTGAGCTGAACAGAGTCCACAGTAAATCTGCTGCCACATTACAGTGAATGGATTCATTGGTGGATTTCATCTGTCATAACACTCGTAGATTTAGGTGGAAACCCCAAAGTGCTCAGCGTAGAGCACCAGATAAATGTGATCCCAAACGTTATGTAAAATGTTCCCAATAAAAGCTTCAACTCAATACTTCTATACATAGAACAATACGACACAGACGGCGACAACCGTTGCACAAGCTGCAAACACGTTTCCTGCAGCAGTGCTTTTGGTGCGCCGAACGTCTGTGGAGAAAATCCAATATACCCGAAGATTTCATCCATTATAAGTTTATGCTTAAAACATACAACACTGCCATTCACCTCTCCAAAAAAACCTATTTCAACACCCTCATCACCTCACTATCCAATAACCCGAAACGTCTCTTTGACACTTTTCATTCCCTACTCAACCCAAGAGTGCAGGTCCCAACCACGGATCTCCGCACTGACGATCTGGCCAATTATTTCAAAGAAAAAATCGACCATATCCGAAAGGAAATTATCTCTCAATCCCCTCATACCATGCATCGTCCTCCTTCCCCCACTGCATCTAGCTCATGCTCTGAATTTGAACCAGTCACAGAAGTAATCAGGCTCCATGCATCTTCTCTTCCACTTGCACCAGTGACCCCATTTCGTCACATCTCCTCCAATTCCTTTCCCCTGCTGTCACCGCTCACCTAACAAAAATATTCAACCTCTCACTTCTGGTATCTTTCCCTCCTCATTTAAGCATGCCATCATACATCTATTACTTAAAAAACATCCCTCAACCAAAACTGTGCCGCTAACTATAGACCTATAGTCTCTAATCTTCCCTTCATCTCTAAACTCCTGGAACGCCTGGTCCACTCCCGTCTTATCCGCTATCTCTTTGATAACTCTCTTCTCGACCCTCTCCAATCTGGTTTCCGCTCTTTACACTCTACTGAAACTGCCTTCACTAAAGTCTCTAATGATCTACTAACAGCTAAATCAAATGGTCATTACTCCATGCTAATTCTCTTGGATCTCTCTGCAGCATTTGACACTGTGGATCATCAGCTCCTCCTCACTATGCTCCGTTCCATTGGCCTCAAGGACACCATTCTCTCCTGGTTCTCCTCCAATCTCTCTGACCGCTCCTTTACTATATCTTTTGCTGGTTCCTCCTCCTCTCATCTTCCCCTTACTGTTGGGGTTCCTCAAGGATCAGTCCTAGGCCCCCTCCTCTTCTCTTTGTACACTGCCCCTATTGGTCAAACAATCAGTAGATTTGGTTTTCAGTACCATCTCTATGTTGATGACACCCAATTATACGTTTCTTCTCCTGACATCACGCCAGCCTTTTTAGAAAACACCAGCGATTGTCTAAACGCTGTGTCTAACATCATGTCCTCACTATATCTGAAACTGAACCTGTCAAAGACTGAACTCCTTGTGTTTCCTCCCACTACTAATGTACCTATACCCGACTGCCATTTCCGTGTGTGGTTCCACTATTACTCCCCAGCAACATGCCCGCTGTCTTGGGGTCATACTTGACTACGAGCTTTCCTTTGCCCCCCACATCTGATCACTGGCTCGCTCTTGCTATCTGCACCTCAAAAAGATTTCTAGAATTCGACCTTTTCTTACTTTTGACTGCAAAAACTCTTACTGTTTCTCTTATTCATTCTCATCTCGACTATTGTAACTCTCTTCTAATCGGTCTCCCTCTTACCAAACTCTCCCCCATCCAATCTGTCTTGAATGCTGCAGCCAGGATCATATTCCCCACCAATCGTTACAACGATGCTTCTACCTTGTGCCAGTCATTACACTGGCTACCCATCCACTGCAGAATTCAGTATAAACTTATTACCCTCACCCACAAAGCTCTCCATGGCTCAGCACCACCCTACATCTCCTTCCTTGTTTCAGTATACCACCCTACCCATACCCTCCGTTCTGCTGATGACCTGAGGTTAGCATCCTCAATAATCAGAACCTCCCACTCCCGTCTCCAAGCCTTTACACGTGCTGCGCCAATTCTTTGGAATGCACTTCCCAGGTCAATACGATTAGTCCCCAATCCCCACAATTTTAAGCGTGCCCTGAAAACGCATTTATTCAGACTGGCCTACCGCCTCAACACATTAACCTAATCTATCCCTGTGTGGCACAGCCAAAAGTTTTACCATAACATGGTTCCCCGCATCACGTTCCCACATGCTTTATGTATCCATTAGCCCTCTGTGTCCGTACTGTTACACACTTAACATTATAGCTGGTCCATACAATCAGGGCAATTGTTACCACCCACCTTTCGTGTCTTCCTTTTTCCTCATAGATTGTAAGCTTGCGAGCAGAGCCCTCATTCTGCTTGGTATCTGTTATGATCTATGTGATTATTGTTATGCTGTAATGTCTATCATCTGTACAAGTCCCCTCTGAAATGTAAAGTGCTGCGGAATATGTCGGCGCTATAGAAATAAAATTTATTATTATTATTAAACTACTGGAATGCCTGGTCCACTCCCGTCTTATCCGCTATCTCTCAGATAATTCTCTTCCCGACCCTCTACAATCCGGTTTCCGCTCTTTACACTCTAGAGACTTTAGTGAGGGCAGTTTCAGTAATGATCTACTAACAGCTCCATGCTAATACTCTTGGATCTCTCTGCAGCATTGGATACTGTGGATCATCTGCAGCTCCTCACTATGCTCCTCTCCATCGGCCTCAAGGACACTGTTCTCTCCTGGTTCTCCTCCTATCTCTCTGACCGCTCCTTCACTGTATCTTTTGCTGGCTCCTCCTCCTCTTATCTTCCCCTTACTGTTGGGGTTCCTCAAGGATCGGTTGTAGGCCCCCTCCTCTTCTCTTTGTATACTCCTCCTATTGGTCAATCAGTAGATTTCATTTCCAGTACCATCTCTATGCTGATGGAACTCAATTATACACTTCTCCTGATATTACGCCTGCCTTTTTAGAAAAAAACGGTGATTGTCTTACCGCTGTCTCTAACATCATGTCCTCCCTCTATCTGAATCTAAACTTGTCAAAAACTAAACTCCTTGTGCTTCCTCCCTCTATCAGTGTACCTATGCCCAACAATGCCATTTCCATGTGTGGTTCTACCATTACTCACCAGCAACATACCCGCTGTCTTGGGATCATACTTGATTCCAAGCTTTCATTCACCCCGCACATCAGATCACTGTCTAGCTCTTGTTATCTGCACCTCAAAAACATTTCTAGAATTTGACCCTATCTTCCTTTCGACTCTGCAAAAACTCTTACTGTTTCTCTTATTCATTCTCGTCTCGACTATTGTAATTCTCTACAAATCAGTCTCCCTCTTACCAAACTCTCCCCTCTACAATCTGTCTTGAATGCTGCAGCCAGGATCAAATTCCTCACCAATCGTTACACCAATGCCTCTATCTTGTGCCAGTCATTATACTGGTTACCCATCCACTCCAGAATCCAGTACAAACTTATTACCCTCACCCACAAAACACTCCATGGTTCAGCACCACCCTACATCTCCTCCCTCGCCTCAGTATACCACCCTACCCATGCCCTCTGTTCTGCCAATAACTTGAGGTTAACATTATCAAAAATCAGAACTTCCCACTCCAGTCTCCAAGACTTTTCAAGTGTTGCGCCAATTCTTTTGAATGCACTACCCAGGTTAATACGATTAATCCCCAATCCCCACAGCTTTAAGCGTGCCCTAAAAGTGCATTTGTTCAGACTGGCCTACCATCTCAACGCATTAACCTAACTATCCCTGTATTGCCCATTCAAAATTTTTTACCATAACCAGGTTCCTTGCATCATGTTCTCACATGCTTTATGCATTTAATAGCCATCTGTGTCTGTAGTTACATACTTAGGCCAATAACTGGTTCATGCAGCATTACATGAACACCCGATTCTTACACTATGGCTGGTCCGAAAAACGAAAGCAATTGTTACCATCTACCATCCATGTCTCCCCTTTTCCTCATAGATTGTATGCTTGCGAGCAGGGCTCTCATTCCTCTTGGTATCTGTTTTGATCTATGTGTCTAGTGTTATGCTGTAGTGTCTATTGTCTGTACAAGTCCCCTCTAAAACGTAAAGTGCTGCGGAATATGTCGGCAATAGAAATAAATTTATTATTATTATTATTATTCAGGTTTGTCATCTGTTAATGTAAATATAGGGGGCTTCCACGCAGGGGTGGACATACCGCCAGTTCAGCCCGTGCAGCTGCACAGGGGCCCCAAAGGAGAGTGGGCCCAAGCAGCTGCTGAAAAGTTTTCTTCTTTCATAGAGCCAGTGGCAGCATCTCCACTAAGTGAAGAGGAAGGGGGCCGGTACCTAAGTGAGTCATTTGCCATCAGAGAGGGTCTGGCACTCTGCAGAAGACACTGTACAGTAAGGTGCCGCTTCCTCTCCTCTTGATGCTGCTGCTGGCTCTATGATGCAGGAGAATCGCATCATCGCTTCACAGTTCCACATGCAGGTGCGTGGCTAGGCAGTCTATACATTTTAAATAAAGTTTATTTTGATTGCAAACTTCCATAATGTCGGCCTCTCGGTGCACCCATGCTGCCCTGGTCTACGCAGCTCCTCCTGAGTCCTCTCTGCTTGTCACGTCTGCTGCTCCTGCATCCATCCTGTGCAGAGCATGTCTCCTGCAGCCTCTGTGTTCCAGATATCCCTGGAAGGAAACCAGGATGGGCACATTATCCCAGGAAGGAAACCAGGATGCGGCACATTATCCCAGGAAGGAAACCAGGATGCGGCACATTATCTCAGGAAGGAAACCAGGATGCGGCACATTATCCCAGGAAGGAAACCAGGATGCGATACATTATCTCAGGAAGGAAACCAGGATGCGGCACATTATCCCAGGAAGGAAACCAGGATGCGGCACATTATCTCAGGAAGGAAACCAGGATGCGGCACATTATCCCAGGAAGGAAACCAGGATGCGATACATTATCTCAGGAAGGAAACCAGAATCATGCACATGGTATCCCAGTAATTATACACAACCTCTAGAAGCTAATTATAGCAAAGAGGAAGAGTATTTTTATACCAAAATCATGAATTTTATTAACATAATAGAAAAACACCAACAGAGTCATGCTCCCAAAGCAGGACTACAGGGGAATGATCAGAATATATAAATCACAGCCAGAGGAATTATAATATAATTGTAAAAATCACTTATACATGTGCAAAGTGTAGGTAAGGTGGGGGGGCAACCGACCGGGGGGGTGGTCCATTACTGGCCGCAGACAGACTTGAGACAGAGTCAGGATCATGTCCAACAGGTCTTCTTTATTAATCAGTCAACAGCTGCGTGACAAACTTTGCAGCCTCCCTCAGCGGCTGCTCGACAATCCCTACAGCCGCACACAGCAGCTGCTCGACAATTCTCTCAGCTACACACAGTAGCTGCTTGACTTCGTACACAGGCCCAGGTACCTTCACTTTCTTTCCTTTACTGATGTCCATGTGCCAGCGCGTACCCCTGGCACATGGACATCAGTACGGGTAATGGCTGAAACCCTTTACTAACCAGGGACTTCCCTCCTTCTTCCCTTTCTGGGCCAGAGATGGATATACTTTGTTAGGACACTATGTTTGTTAATATTGGTTCTTTTGTGGGTTTAGAAGGTTAAGGAGTGATAGGACCCCACTATGCTGCCCCCATTCATTTGGGGTACTTATGCGATGGTCACTGCATACCGTACTATTTTGTATTTTGTGGGATCCTTGGGGTAATATGTCGGCCTAACCATTTTTATTGTGGTGCTCATTGTGCAGCACTGTTTTTACTGTATATGTTGGTGCATTCTGACCTGTGTTCAATGACTCTGTCTTTGTCAATACATTGTGATGATATTTTTATGATGATTTTTGTATTAATAAAGTAAGTTTGATATTTAATTGTGTCAAAAATATGGATGTTTTGCTCCATTTTTTCTTGTTTTCTAATTGTAAGGGAGCTCCATAGGGATTTTTCTTCCCCTCCATATCCTGGTTGTATACCCGGATTTATTGCCACATAGAACATGTGCTCTGTTCTTGAGATCAAGTTATTCAAATATTGACATTATGCAGATTTTAATCTGCTACAAATCTGCAAGGAAAAATAAGTAACGTGTGCATGAGACTTCAGAAATTGCATTCACTTTGCTTTTACTGTAAAACGCTGTATATTTTCCGCAACAAATAAGTGTGGGGAAAAAGCAACAAAAACGCAACGTCTGCACATAGTCTTCAAATTAATTGGGGGAGAGTCAGAGAGACTGATCAATTTATATTTATTGGGTGGCGGAGATTATAGTAAATGGGGGGTACAATGCTGGATAATCAGTTCATATTTTGAATAATTTGTGGCTAATATATATTAATAGTGTGGTACAAATTTGTAGTAAGGGGCACAGTATGGGGGAAACAAATGTATGTATACAATATATGAGACCTTGTTATTTTCAAGGTTGCAGTGGTCAATGTGACAAGATGGGTTGTGGCAGGGAGATGTTGACACAATTGTCTGACCGGATGGAGAAGAAACATCAGAAATCGGCTCTGATCAGACAAGATGTCAGCTGTCACTGGATGTATTGTGATTATGTATTCTTTATGCTGTGTAACATGGAGTAATTCTGCTATTTGTAAAACATCCTCCCTTAGGTCACATTCTTACAGTTGTGGCCAAAAGTATTGACACCCCTGCAATTCTGTCAGATAATATTCAGTTTCTTCCTGAAAATGATTGTAAACACAAATTCTTTGGTATTATTATCTTCATTTAATTTGTCTTAAATGAAAAAACACAAAAGAGAATGAAGCAAAAAGCAAAACATTGATCATTTCACACAAAACTCCAAAATGGGCCAGACAAAAGTATTGGCACCCTCAGCCTAATACTTGGTTGCACAACCTTTAGACAAAATAACTGCGACCAACTGCTTCCGGTAACCCTCAATGAGTTTCTTACAATGCTCTGCTGGAATTTTAGACCATTCTTCTTTGGCAAATTGCTCCAGGTCCCTGATATTTGAAGGGTGTCTTCTCCAAACTGCCATTGTTAGATCTCTCCACAGGTATTCTATGGGATTCAGGTCTGGACTCATTGCTGGCCACCTTAGAAGTCTCCAGTGCTTTCTCTCAAACCATTTTCTACTGCTTTTTGAAGTGTGTTTTGGGTCATGGTCCTGCTGGAAGACCCATGACCTCTGAGGGAGACCCAGCTTTCTCCCACTGGGCCCTTCTTTATGCTGCAAAATTTGTTGGCAGCCTTCAGACTTCATAATGCCATGCACACGGTCAAGCAGTCCAGTGCCAGAGGCAGCAAAGTAACCCCAAAACATCAGGGAACCTCTGCCATGTTTGACTGTAGGGACCGTGTTCTTTTCTTTGAATGCCTCTTTTTTTCTCCTGTAAACTCTATGTTGATGCCTTTGCCCAAAAAGCTCTACTTTTGTCTTATCTGACCAGAGAACATTCTTCCAAAGCGTTTTAGGCTTTTTCAGGTAAGTTTTGGCAAACTCCAACCTGGCTTTTTTATGTCTCGGGGTAAGAAGTGGGGTCTTCCTGGGTCTCCTACCATACAGTCCCTTTTCATTCAGACGCCGACGGATAGTACGGGTTGACACTGTTGTACCCTCGGACTGCAGGGCAGCTTGAACTTGTTTGGATGTTACACAAAAAGAAAGCACAGAATAACAAATGTGCAAAAATACCCTGCAGTTAAAAATATGACAATAATCAGCAATTGCTGGTAAAAAGATAACAACAAATACAGGGTATTTAGTCGCTACGTTTTTTTGCAAAATAGTGTATACCAAGCCACTCCGCCTCATCAAGGTATCCCTTAATTGAGCAGTCCCTATCTAATGTATTTAAAACCTGAACATATGAACACTGTCTAAATGAACATGATTAAGACAGGCGCTTCCTAGTATGGGCACGTGGTGTAAGACGGCTCTTTATGTGCATGTCACACAAGAGAGGGGTGGGGTCTCTCAAACCATGCAAAAGCAAGAAAAAAATTGAATTAAAAACACATGTGACATGCACAAATGTGAACAAGTTGGTCGGACAGTGTTCACACCACCCACTGACTGAAACACAAAAAGAAAGCACAGAATAACAAATGTGCAAAAATACCCTGCAGTAAAAAATATGATAATAATCAGCAAGTGCTGGTAAAAAGATGACAACAAATACAGGGTATTTAGTAGATATGTTTTTTTGCAAAAAAAAGTGTATACCAAGCCACTCCACCTCGTCAAGGTAACCCTTGACACTGCGCACGGTAGACACAGGAACATTCAGGTCTTTGGAGATGGACTTGTAGCCTTGAGATTGCTCATGCTTCCTCACAATTTGGTTTCTCAAGCCCTCAGACAGTTTTTTGGTCTTCTTTCTTTTCTCCATGCTCAGTGTGGTACACACAAGGATACAGGACAGAGGTTGAGTCAACTTTAATCCATGTCAACTGGCTGCAAGTGTGATTTAGTTATTGCCAACACCTGTTAGGTGCCATAGGTAAGTTACAGGTGCTGTTAATTACACAAATTAGAGAAGCATCACATGATTTTTCAAACAGTGCCAATACTTTTGTCCACCCTCTTTTTTATGTTTGGTGTGGCATTATATCCAATTTGTCTTTAGGACAATTCTTTTTGTGTTTTTTTCATTTAAGACAAATTAAATGAAGATAATAATACCAAAGTATTTGTGTTTGCAATCATTTTCAGGAAGAAACTGAGTATTATCTGACAGAATTGCAGGGGTGTCAATACTTTTGGCCACAACTGTACATGCATGTGAAAAGTCAGTGTGCTGCCAAATTTTTTATTGGGCAGTATATCAACTCAGAGCTTCATAGATGCATTCGCCTATCCATGAAAATCACTTATCCGATAATGAGATCTGTGGAACTTATAGCATGTCTATTTCTGGTTCGATTTTGAGGATCAGAATAGGATAAGCTCTATGGGTCTGTGTGCTGTCCAAGAAAAAAAAGGCAGCACACTGACACTTCATATGTATACAGGAAAGTAGCCTTATTATGTATAGTACAGTCCCTTATTTCTTAGTGTACAATCTTGTTATACAGTGCCTTGCGAAAGTATTCGGCTCCCTGGAACTTTTCAACCTTTTCCCACATAACATGCTTCAAGCATAAAGATACCAAATGTAAATTTTTGGTGAAGAATCAACAACAAGTGGGACACAAATGTGAAGTTGAATGAAATTTATTGGTTATTTTAAATTTTTGTGGAAATTCAAAAACTGAAAAGTGGGGCATGCAATATTATTCGGCCCCTTTAACTTAATACTTTGTTGCGCCACCTTTTGCTGCGATTACAGCTGCAAGTCGCTTGAGGTATGTCTATCAGTTTTGTACAATGAGAGACTGAAATTCTTGCCCATTCTTCCTTGGCAAACAGCTCGAGCTCAGTGAGGTTTGATGGAGATCATTTGTGAACAGCAGTTTTCAGCTCTTTCCACAGATTCTCGATTGGATTCAGGTCTGGACTTTGACTTGGCCATTCTAACACCTGGATACATTTATTTGTGAACCATTCCATTGTAGATTTTGCTTTATGTTTGGGATCATTGTCTTGTTAGAAGACAAATCTCTGTCCCAGTCTCAGGTCTTTTACAGACTCCATCAGGTTTTCTTCAAGAATGGTCCTGTATATGGCTCCATCCATCTTCCCATCAATTTTAACCATCTTCCCTGTCCCTGCTGAAGAAAAGCAGGCCCAAACAATGATGCTACCACCACCATGTTTGACAGTGGGGATGGTGTGTTCAGGGTGATGAGCTATGTTGCCTTTACACAAATATATCGTTGGGCATTGTTGCCAAAAAGTTCGATTTTGGTTTCATCTGACCAGAGCACCTTTTTCCACATGTTTGGTGTGTCTCCCAAGTGGCTTGTTGCAAACTTTAAATGGCACTTTTTATGGATGTCTTTGAGAAATGGCTTTCTTCTTGCCACTCTTCCATAAAGGCTATATTTGTTCAGTGTACGACTGATTGCTGTCCCATGGACAGACTGTCCCACATCAGCAGTAGATCCCTGCAGTTCATCCAGAGTGATCATGGGCCTCTTGGCTGCATCTTTGATCAGTCTTCTCCTTGTTTGAGATGAAAGTTTAGAGGGACGGCCAGGTCTTGGTAAATTTGCAGTGGTATGTGTCATGCCCGTCATGTCTGTTATGCTGCATGACCCCTGAAGCAGTGTGCACACGCACCTCACTATTATGCCTGTTATGTCTGTTATGCTGCATGACCCCTGGAGCAGTGTGCACGTGCCCCTCACCTTACGGCTGCATGCCATTACTAGTGCGCATGCACAGCTTACCTTGTGGCTGCTTGCCGTTGCTGGTACGCGTGCACGTCTCCTTTGCTGGATCCTCTGGCTGCTGCCTGTGCCCGGCGCATGTGTGCACGCTCATCTCACTGTCGCTTGCAAATGGTTCCTCTCTATGGTCCTGGAGAACCCGACATAGTGATCCTCTCTATGGTCCTGGAGGACCCGAAACAGTGATCCTCTCTATGATACTGGAGGCCCCGACACAATGATCCTCTCTATGGTCCTAGAGGACCCGACACAGTGATCCTTTCTATGGTCCTGGAGGATCCGACACAGCGATCCTCTCTATGGTCCAGGAGGACGTCATCCAGCTATCCTCTCTATGGTCCAGGAGGACGTCATCCAGCTATCCTCTCTATGGTCCAGGAGTACTTCATCCAGCAATCCTCTCTATGCTTCTAGAGGACCTGACCTAGAAGTCCTCTCTATGATCCTGGAGGACTCGACCCATGGTCCTGACCCGGAAGTTCAGGTGCTAATGCCCTATATCAGACCGCCCCTTCCTATGGTCGGGGCCTGAGTATTGTGTTTCTTCCCTGCTAGGCTGTTTGGTCTGCTCGGTTGCTCCCTGTATTCTGTGCCCCTGCACTCTGCCCTGCTGTGCTTCTTTGCACAAGCTCTGTGCTTGTACTTCGTCTGGTGTCCTGTGTTTGTCCTTGTCTTGTACTTCGTCTGGTGTCCTGTCTTTGTCTGGTGTCCTGTACCTGGTCCTGTATCTTTGCCTTGTGTGCCTTCCCTGTACTCTGTCTTATTGTGCTCCTTTAGCACAAGCTCTGCTTCATTCCTTTGCTCTGTCCTATCGTGCTCTCTTGCACAAGCCTGTTTCCGTACTTTGCCTCGCATTGCTGTCTGTACGCACCTTGGCCATGTACTCTGTCTTGAGCTCTATCTTTTCATTCTGACCTTCCGTGCTCCTTTAGCACAAGACTTGTCTTGTACTCTGTGCTTTGCCATATACCCAGCTCTGGGCTCTAGCATACACTCCGCTTCTCTTTCTTGTACCCGGCTCTGTGCTTCAGCCTACCTTCCGCTCCTTGTTCTGTACTTTGCCTTGCCTTGTTTCTTTGCATGCCCTTTGCACGCGCCTGGCCTTCCCTCGCCCGCCTGTTTGTGCCTCAGCCATGCCCGCCTTAGTCGTGCCCACTTGCTTTTTCCTCAGCCATGCTCGTCGGCCAGTGACTTAGCTGTGTCCGTCTGTTGTGCCTCAGCCGTGCTCGCCTCAGTCTTGCCCGCCTGTCTGAGCCTCAGCCCGACCAGCTAGCCAGTGCCCCAGCTGTGCTCTCTGTGCTTCCTTGCACTCATGCAGTCCCTGCATTGTGCAATGTGTGCCCTCTTGGCACGCGCAGGCCCTAGCCTGCTCCTTGGCATACCTCTCCGTGCTTCTCTAACGCACGCACAGGCCCTGCCATGAACCCTGGCGTGCCCCCTAGCATGCACAGGCCTTAGCCTGTACCCTGGCATGCCCTCTAGCATGCACAGGCCCTAGCCTGAATCCTGGCGTGCCACCTAGCACGCACCCTGCCTTGCACCCTGCCTTGGACCCTGGTGTGCCCCCTAGAACACACCCTGCCTTGCACCCTGCCTTGGATTCTGGTGTGCCCCCTAGTACGCACCCTGCCATGGACCTTGGCGTGGCTCCTAACACGCACCATGTCTTGACCTCTGACGTGCCTCCTTGCCTGAACCCTGGCTTGCCTGCCAGATGCCCGTAGCCTGCCGATCGCTGCCAGAGGTACGGAGCCTGATGACTGCAGCCTGATGTCTGGAGCTGTTGTCCGCAGCCTCATGTCCGGAGCATGTCGATCGTTGCCAGATATCCGGAGTCCAATGTCATCTAGCCCTTGCCGCAACCCTGGCGTGCCACCTAGCACGTATCATGCCTTGGACCATGGCGTGCCCACGCACGCACCTTGCTATGTTTCACTTTGTCCTTGTAACTATGTCTTGTTCCTGATTAAACCCTGAGACCACGCTTTATTGAAGAAACCCTGTGACCACGCTTTGTTATGTCTTGTATCCTGCACGTTCCCTGTTTCCAGACACTCGCACTCGTATCTTCCCTGAGTCGGCCGTCTGGTTCCAGCAGTCGTGGTGACTCACCCCCTTGGTCTTGCCCCTGACACTCCCTGTATAGGGGGTGGTTCCTCACAAGGTCAGCTCGCCCTAGGTGGGTGGGTGCCACAACCCAGAGGGTCCACTCTGGATATCGACTCTGCAGAATCTGACTCTGTCACAGTATGATACTCCTTCCATTTCAATATGATTGCTTGCACAGCACTCCTTGGGATGGGATGGCATTTCTGAAGTGATGAGAGCCCGCCTAACTTACAGGTGCATGCCTTCAGAAGCACGGGCTGGGCATAACATACTAGTGACTGCAACATACTGGTCACGACAGCAGCAGTTTGCAATTTTCACTTGGTAACATTCACTACTGTTTGTTCCTGGAAAATAACCATGGAGTCAAAATCAGCACTACACCTATAGATAAATTCCCAAAGGGGTATAGTTTCCAAAATGGGGTCACTTGAAGGGGGGTTCTGCTCTACTAACAATTAAGGGCTCTGTATATGAAGTCCGCAAGCTGTTCTAGGAAAATCTGCACTCCAGGAGGCAAATAGCCCTCCGTTTCTCCCAAGTCTCTCTGTATGGCTAAGCAGTACTATACAGCCACATACAGGGTATTTCCACATTCAGTAGAAATTGTGGGACAAGTTTTGGTCCATTTTTACCCACTTCTTGTGTGCAAATGCAAAATCTGGAGCTAAATGGAGCTTGATGGTAAAAATGTAGTTATCTTTTCTTCATTGCTCAATTATATAAAATTCTGTGACACACCCGTGATGTCAATATGATCACTGCATGCCTAGATTAATTCATTGAGAGGTGTAGTTTGCAAAATGGGGTCACTTGTGGAGGGAGCTCTGCCGTTTTGGCACCTCATGGGCTCTCCCAGTGGGTCATGGTACCTGCAAACCATAACAGTAAAATCTGATGCTCCTTGCCTTCTGCGCTTTGCACTGTCCCTGAAAAATATTTCCCGATTATATGTAGAGTATTGGCGCACTCAGGAAAAAATGGACCTCAGATTGCTGTAAAAAAAATTTCCTATTAGCCCTTAGAAAAATTAAATACTTGGGGCTAAAACATCATTTTTGTGAATAACATGTGATTTTATTATTTTCGCGGCTCAATGTTATAAACTTCTATAAAGCACCTGTGGGTTCAAGGTACTTATCATGCATCTAAATACATTCCTTGAGGGATCTTTTTTCCAAAATGGGGTCACTTGTGGGGGGTTTCCACTGTTTAGGCATATCAGGAGCTCTCAAAATGGGACATGACGTCCGCTAATGATTCTAGGAAATGTTACATTCAAAAAGTCAAATGACTCTCCTTGTCTTCTGAGCCCTGCCGTGCGCGCAAACAGTAGTTTTCTCACTCATATTGGGTATCGGCATAATCAGGATAAATTGCACAACAAATTGAATGGTGTAATTTCTCCTGATACCCTTATGAAAATGCAATATTTTGTGCTGAAACATATTTGTGAGGAAAATTTTATTTTATCTTTACGGCTCATTGTAATAAACTTCTGTGAAGCACCTGAGGGTTCAATGTGCTCACCACACATCTAGATCAGTTCCCTTAGGGGGTCTGGTTTCCAAAATGGTGTCACTTGTGGGGGATTTTCATTGTTTAGGCACATCAGGGGCTCTCCAAACGTGCATCTGCCAACTGTTCCAGCAAATCTTACATTCAAAAAGTAAAATGGCGCTCCTTCCCTTCCAAGCTCTGCCTTGCGGTTTTCTTCCTCATATGGGGTATCAACATGCTCAGGAGAAATTACACAACAAATTTTGGGGTCAATTTTTTCCTGTTACCCTTGTTAAAATAAAAAAATTGGATCTGAAGTCAATTTTTGTGAAAAAAGTTAAATGTTATTTTTTTTTCAAAAAAATTCCTGTGAAGCACCTGAAGGGTTAATAAACTTCTTGAATGTGGTTTTGAGAACCTTGAGGGGTGCAGTTTTTAGGGTGGTGTCACTTTTGGGTATCTAGACCGCTCAAATGTGATGTGGTCCCTAAAAAAATGGTTTTGTAAATTTTGTTGGAAAAATGAAAAATCGCTGGTCAACTTTTAACCTTTATAACTTCCTAACAAAAAAGCTTGGTTCTAAAATTGTGCTGATGTAAAGCAGACATGTGGGAAATGTTATTTATTAACTATTTTGTGTGATATATCTGTGTGATTTAAGGGCAAGAAAATTCAAAGTTTAAAAATTGCTAAATTTTCACCAAATTTCCATTTTTTCACAAATAAACGCAAGTCATATCAAAGAAATTTTACCACTATCATGAAGTACAATATGTCACTAAAACACACTCTCAGAATCACCAGGATCCGTTGAAGCGTTCCAGAGTTATAACTTATTAAATTGACATTGGTCAGAATTGTAAAAATTGGCCAAGTCATTAACATGCAAACTACCCTCAGGGGTAAAGGGGTTAATTTTTTTCTTTTAAAACTTTTTTACATTGTCTCAGGACGGGACATCACTGTATTGTGACAGATCGCTGATCTGATACTCTAAAATGTTTCTGCACTGCAGAGCATCAGATCAGCATCTGACAGGAAGGGAAGGGAGCGTTTTAGCTCCTGCTTTTACCAGACGCTCTCAAGCCACCATTCCTGAAGCCATATTGTGGCCGGGGGTCTCCATGGAGACCATCAGGACAATGCGATCGCATTGCGTTGTCCTAAATGAAGCACACAGGGAGCCTCCTCCCTGCGTGATCTCCTTGATGTCGCCCTCACTATTGACCGCGGCATCACAGGGGTTAAATGCCCATGATCGGTGCTAGCACCGATCGTGGGAGTTGCTTCTGGGTGTCAGCTCTCACTTAGAGCTGACATCTGCACACAATCGTGGTGGCGCTCAACGTGAGGAACGCAGCTCCTGCAGTGCTGTACATGTTGTGCAGGGGTTAAGGGCATATAAAATTCAAATATTGAAAATTGTGACATTTTTAGCCCAAATTCTGATATTTTCATGAATAAATGCAAAAAATATCAACTTAAATTCACCACTAACATTAAGTATAATAAGTCATGAAAAAACATTCTCCGAATCATTGGGATCCATGAAAGTGTTCCAGCGTTATTACCACATAAAGTAACACTGGTCAGGAAGGTGAAAACAGCTTCGGGGCAGAGGCGTGGAAGTGAACATTTCTCCCCCTTCCTAAAATTAGAGACAAATTCTATTTTATTCGTCCCAGTTGCATTTTTGGCAATCGTCTTCTCAATGACCATCGGTACAAATTGTCAACCACATGGAAGAAATCATACAGATTGCAGCTAAACTACAACAACAAAAGGACCTTTGATGCTGTCGTTTGTCACTTTGATTTAGGACTTTAAAAGAGGAGTAATCATGAATATTGGGATTATTTCTCTTCTCTGTTCTGTGAATATCTGACAATATCAGTGAAGTTGCATTAAACATCTGTTTGTGAAATAAAGCAAGCTCACGGCGGCAGCTGCTCCAGACTGGGAAATGCCATCCAGCTGTATGACTTATACATTAACTGTGGTTTCCATTTGCTCAAGGCAAAAAAAGGGGATGGTGCCTTTGTAAGATTTTATCCCATGCATGTATAAACATGTACCATTCATTTTTGGAACACATAGAAAACAAATGACTGCTGCTAACAAGTGAGGGCAAAATGAACATTGAATTCTATTTAAGCTGAACATCTGGAAGCCAGACGTGGCTTTAATGGTCATTTTTTTCATGTCAAATTGTTGGAAAATCTATTGTGTTTCAGAAAACACATTGGGAAATTATGTATCTTCCATAAAAGCGAGGTAGAAAATGTGTTGGATATTTTAAAAGATGTTACCTCTTTAACAGTATATTATGGCAAATAGTACAGTATTGTGACATTTGTGCCAGATATATAGATCTGTGTTTCTTCACCTGCAGCAAACATTCAGCCTTAAACTAAATACACTTACGTAAGCTATGTCGCGTGTTGGCTTTAGCTCTCGCCCCTAACTATATTAACAGTTCATGTAATGGCTCACTATAAAGACTACAGTGGACTCCTGCTTATATTGAATGTAGTGAAAGTAGGGGAGAAGAGCTTCCATCTGAAATGTGAAGCTCTTTGCCCAAATGGAAAACACGCAAGAAGTTTCTAAGTAATACACAGCAATTAAAACCTTCTTCACATGTCCATGTTAAATACTGGTAGTAGTGCCATCAGTGTTTTCGATCAGTTTTTTCTATTACTGTGTCATCCGTGTATCATCCGTGTGTCAGCAGTGTTCTTCTTGTATGTACAAAAAAGAATAAAATTATAAAGCTTCTCCTATTCCTTGCAATGATGATTGCCAATCTTCCTCGGTCTGGGGCTCAATGCAGGATCACGCCTCGTGGGATTAGGATGATTCTGAGAAAGGTCAGGAATCAGCTCAGAGCTACATGGTAGGACCTGGTCAAAGACCTGAAGAGATCTGGAACCACAGTCTCAAACATTACCATTCATAACACACTAGGCCTTCATGGATTAAAATCCTGCAGGGCACGCAAGGTCCCCCTGCTCATGCCAGCGCATATCGAGGCTCATTTGAAATTCGCCAATGACCATCTGCATGACCCAGAGGAGGTATGGGAGAAAGTCAGGTGGTCATATGAGACCAAAATAGAACTTTTTGCTATTAACTACACTCGCCGTATTTGTAGGAAGAAGGATGAGTACAACCCCATGAACACGATCCTAACCATGGGGAAATCATCATACTTTGGGGTGCTTTTCTGCAAAGGGGACAGGATGACTGCACTATATTGAAGAAAAGATGGATGGGGTCATGTATCTTGAGATTTTAGCCAACAACCTCCATCCCTCAGTAACAGCATTGGAGATGTGAAGGTGGGTCGTGGCTGGGTCTTCCAGCATGACAATGACACAAAGCACACAGACACGGCACCTAAGTAGTGACTTCATAACAAGCATTTCAATGTCCTGGAGTGGCCTAGCCAGGCTCCAGACCAGAACCCAATGGAACATCTTTGGAGGGAGGTAAAACTCAATGTTGCACAGCGACAGCCCTGAAACCTGAAAGATCTGGAGAAGTTCTGTATAGAGCAGTGGGCCAAAATCCCTTCTGCAGTGTTTGCAAACTTGGTCAAGAACTACAGGAAACATCTGACCTCTGTAATTGTAAACAAAGATTTATGTACCAAATATTAACCCCTTCACCCCCAAGGGTGGTTTGCACGTTCATGACCGGGCCAATTTTTACAATTCTGACCACTGTACCTTTATGAGGTCATAACTCTGGAACGCTTCCATGGATCCCGGTGATTCTGACATTGTTTTCTCGTGACATATTGTACTTCATGTTAGTGGTAAAATTTCATTCAAATAACTTGCGTTTATTTGTGAGAAAAACGGAAATTTGGCGAAAATTTTTAAAATTTCACAATTTTCCAACTTTGAATTTTTTTGCCCTTAAATCACAGAGATACGGCACACAAAAAACTTGATAACTAACATTTCCCACATGTTTACTTTACATCAGCACAATTTTGGAACCAAAATTTTTTTTTGTTAGGAAGTTATAAGGGTTAAAATTTGACCAGCGATTTCTCATTTTTACAACACCATTTTATTTTTAGGACCACATCACATTTGAAGCCACTTTGAGGGGTCTATATGATAGAAAATACCCAAAAGTGACACCATTCTAAAAACTGCACCCCTTAAGGTGCTCAAAACCACATTCAAGAAGTTTAATAACCCTTTAGGTGCGTCACAGGAATTTTTTTGAATATTTAAAAAAAAATGAACATCTAACTTTTTTTCATAAAAAAAATACTTCAGGTTCAATTTTTTTTATTTTACCAAGGGTAACAGGAGAAATTGAACTGCAAAAGTTATTGTGCAATTTGTCCTGAGTACGCAGATACCTGATATGTGGGGGGGAACGACTGTTTCGGCGCATGGCAGAGCTCAGAATGGAAGGAGCGCCGTTTGACTTTTTCAATGCAAAATTGGCTGGAATTCAGATTGGACGCCATGTCACGTTTGGAGAGTCCCTGATGTACCTAAACAGTGGAAACCGCCTACAAGTGACCCCATTTTGGAAACTAGACCCCCCCAAGGAACTTATCTAGATATGTGGTGAGAACTTTGAACCCACAAGGGCTTTACAGAAGTTTATAACGTACAGCGGTACAATTAAAAAATCATATTTTTTCCACAAAAATGATCTTTTCACCCCAATTTTTATTTTCCCAAGGGTAACAGGACCCTAAAAGTTATTGTGCAATTTGTCCTGAGTACGCTGATACCCCACATGTGGGGGTAAACCACTATTTGGGCGCATGGCAGAGCTCGGAAGGGAAGCAGCACCATTTGACGTTTTTGGCTGGAATTGAGATCGGACACCATGTCGCGTTTGGAAAACCCCTGATGTACCAAAACAGTGGAAACCCCCCCACAAATGACACCATTTTGGAAACTAGACCCCCTAAGGAACTTATCTAGATGTGTGGTGAGAACTTTGAACCCCCATGGGCTTCACAGAAGTTTATAACATAAAGCCATACAATTAAAAAATCATATTTTTTCCACAAAAATGATCTTTTCACCCTTAATTCTTATTTTTCCAAGGGTAACAGGACCAAAAAAGTTATTGTGCAATTTGTCCTGAGTACGCTGATACCCCACATGTGGGGGTAAACCACTATTTGGGCGCATGGCAGAGCACGGAAGGGAAGCAGCGCCAGTTGACGTTTTTGGCTGGAATTGAGATCGGACACCATGTCGCGTTTGGAAAACTCCTGATGTACCAAAACAGTGGAAACCACCCACAAATGACACCATTTTGGAAACTAGACCCCCTAAGGAACTTATCTAGATGTGTGGTGAGAACTTTGAACCCCCATGGGCTTCACAGAAGTTTATAACATAAAGCCATACAATTAAAAAATCATATTTTTTCCACAAAAATGATCTTTTCACCCTCAATTCTTATTTTTCCAAGGGTAACGGGACCCTAAAAGTTATTGTGCAATTTGTCCTGAGTACGTTGATACCCCACATGTGGGGGTAAACCACTATTTGGGCGCATGGCAGAGCTCGGAAGGGAAGCAGCGCCATTTGACGTTTTTGGCTGGAATTGAGATCGGACACCATGTCGCGTTTGGAAAACTCCTGATGTACCAAAACAGTGGAACCCCCCCACAAATGACACCATTTTGGAAACTAGACCCCCTAAGGAACTTATCTAGATGTGTGGTGAGCACTTTGACCCCCCCAGTGCTTCACAGAAGTTTACAACGCCCGGGCGTGAAAATAAAAAATTCGTATTTTTTCCACAAACATGATCTTTTAGTCACCATTTTTTTATTTTCCCAAGGGTACCAGGAGAAATTGGACCCCAAAAGTTGTTGTCCAATTTGTCCTGAGTATGCTGATACCCCATACGTGGGAGAAAACTACTGTATGGGCACACGTCGGGGCTCGGAAGGGAAGTAGTGACGTTTTGGAATGCAGACTTTGATGGAATGGTCTGCGGGTGTCATGTTGCCTTTGGAGAGCCCCTAATGTACCTAAACAGTGGAAACCCCCCACAAATGACACCATTTTGTAAACTAGACCCCCCAAGGAACTTATCTAGATGTGTGGTGAGCACTTTGAACCCCCAAGTGATTCACAGAAGTTTACAACGCCCGGGCGTGAAAATAAAAAATTCGTATTTTTTCCACAAACATGATCTTTTAGTCACCATTTTTTTATTTTCCCAAGGGTACCAGGAGAAATTGGACCCCAAAAGTTGTTGTCCAATTTGTCCTGAGTATGCTGATACCCCATACGTGGGAGAAAACTACTGTATGGGCACACGTCGGGGCTCGGAAGGGAAGTAGTGACGTTTTGGAATGCAGACTTTGATGGAATGGTCTGCGGGTGTCATGTTGCCTTTGGAGAGCCCCTAATGTACCTAAACAGTGGAAACCCCCCACAAATGACACCATTTTGTAAACTAGACCCCCCAAGGAACTTATCTAGATGTGTGGTGAGCACTTTGAACCCCCCAGTGCTTCATAGAAGTTTACAACGCCCGGGCGTGAAAATAAAAAATTCGTATTTTTTCCACAAACATGATCTTTTAGTCACCATTTTTTTATTTTCCCAAGGGTACCAGGAGAAATTGGACCCCAAAAGTTGTTGTCCAATTTGTCCTGAGTACGCTGACACCCCATATGTGGGAGAAAACTACTGTATGGACACACGTCGGGGCTCGGAAGGGAAGCAGTGACGTTTTGGAATGCAGACTTTGATGGAATGGTCTGCGGGTGTCATGTGCGTTTGGAGAGCCCCTGATGTACCTAAACTATTGAAACTCCCCACAAGTGAACCCATTTTGGACACTAGACCCCCCACGGAACTTATCTAGATGTGTGGTGAGCACTTTGAACCCCCAAGTGCTTCACAGAAGTTTATAACACTCGGACGTGAAAATAAAAAAATCATTTTTTTCCACAAAAATGATATTTTTGCCCCCAATTTTTTATTTTCCTAAGGGTAACAGGAGAAATTGGACCCCAAAAATTGTTTTGAAATTTGTCCTGAGTAGGCTGATACCCTACATGTGGGGGTAAAACACTGTTTGGGCGCATAGCAGAGCTTGGAAGGGAAGGAGCACCATTTGACTTTTTCACCTCAGAATTGGCTGGAATTGAGATCAGACGCCATGTTGCATTTGGAGAGCCCCTGATGTGCCCAAACAGTGTAAACCCCCAATTCTAACTCCAACCCGAACCCCAACCCTAGCCCTAACCCTAGCCCTAACCCTAGCCCTAACCCTAACCCTAGCCCTAACCCTAACCCTAGCCCTAGCCCTAACCCTACCCCAACACACCCCTAGCCCTAACCCTAATGGAAAAATGGAAATAAATACATTTTTTTTATTTTATTATTTTTCCCTAACTAAGGGGGTGATAACGGGGGGTTTGATTTACTATTTATGGCGGTTTTTATGTTTGGCGGCTGTCGCACGCTAAAAGACGCATTTTATTGTAAAAATAGTTTTTGCATCACCACATATTGAGAGCTATAATTTTTCCATATTTTGACCCACCGAGTCATGTGAGATCTTATTTTTTGTGGGACGAGTTGATGTTTTTATGGGTACCATTTTCGGGCACGTGGAATTTTTTGATCGCTTTTTATTCCGATTTTTGGGACGCAGAATGAACAAAAACCAGCGTTTCATGAATTTCTTTTGGGGGGGGGTGCGTTTACACCGTTCCGCGTGCCGTAAAATTGATAAAGAGGTTTTATTCTTCACGTCAGTACGGTTACAGCGATACCTCATTTAGGTCTTTTTTTATGTTTTTGTCAGTTTTATGCAATGAAAACTATTTTATATAAAAAATAATTATTTTTGCATTGCTTTATTCAGCGAGCTATAACTTTTTTATTTTTTCGCTGATGATGCTGTGTGGCGGCTCGTTTTTTGCGGGACAAGATGACGTTTTCAGCGGTACCATGGATATTTATATGCGTCTTTTTGATCGCGCGTTATTGCACTTTTTGTTCGGTGGTATGATAATAAATCATTATTTTTTGCTTCGTTTTTTATTTTTATTTTTTAAGGGGTTCGCTAAAGGGGTTAACTAATGGGACAGTTTTATAGGGCGGGTCGTTACGGACGCGGCGATACCTAATATGTGTACTTTTATTGTTTTTTTTTTATTATTTCCAAAAAATGGATTTATTGGGGAATATTTTTTTTTTTTTTTCTAATATATTTGGCGATTTTTTTTTAACTATTTTTACACTTTTTTTATTTTTTTTTTTTACTTTATTAAATAGTCCCAGGTGGGACATCACTGTCCTGTGACAGATCGCTGATCTGTCACATCACAGATCACTGTGACAGATCAGCAATCTGTCACAGGCATTGAAGAAGACTTCCTCATGCCTGCGCTTTGCAGGCACTGAGGAAGCCAGCTTCCTCAGGCCCCCGAAGGCCCCCATCGCCATCTTGGATTCGGGGGCCTGGAGGAAAGGAGCCCCCCGCAGCAGCGCTGCACATTGCACTGCCGTGGGGGGCTCAGGGAAGCACGGAGGGAGCCCCCTCCCTGCCGATGCTTCCCTTTAACCCCTGGTACACCGCGATCGTGTTTGATCGCGGTGTGCAAGGGGTTAACGTGTCGGGGGCGGTCCGTGACCGCCCCTGACACATTGTGCCGGGTGTCAGCTGTGATAATCAGCTGACACCCGGCCGCGATCAGCGGCGCTCACCACGTGGGCACCGCTGATCGCGGTAGACGTACTATCCCGTCCACGGTCATACGGGCCCGGGTACCGTGGACGGGATAGTATGTCGGATATCAGGAAGGGGTTAAGTTCTGTTTTCCTGCTGTATCAAATTCTTATTTTATGCAATAAAATATAATTTAGGCTAGTTTCAAACTAGCGTTTTGGCCCGCAGCGCACGGCGCCGCTAAGCCCCGCCCACTGCTGCGCCCCCTCCGGTCATCTCCGCCTAGTGTCGCACATCGCTGCATGCGATCTGCACACCCTATCTTTAGCATAGGGTGCGCAGACCGTGCGCTGGCCATGCGCTAGTAGGATTTTGCATGCGCTGCGCCCTTTAGACGGTGCGCCGACGTGCGCCAAAACACGTTGCATTTTGGTGCGCTTGGCACACCGTCAAAAGAATGCTGTAGATAAGTCCCTGATGGCGGTGCCGGCAGCTGATAGGGCTAAAATGGGGTGACAGACTCCCTTTAAATTACACCATCTCATTCTCCAGGACCAGCTGTTTTTGTTGAGAAGCACCTGGGTCTCTACATGTCTCTGTGGCGGTGGAGCACTGAATTTTACTTTCAGGCCCGATCCCACAATCTGCAGGATCCAGGCATTGGAAGAAATTCTTTCCCAGGCTGAGAGGAAGCGAGAGAGCCTCCCTCCCACCTGGCAAAGTCATTGGGTTATTTTCTTGGTGTCCCGGGCAGGCCTCCCAAAGTAGAAACTTTCCCCCCTTGAGTGCTTGTCTGGTTTGTCCCGGTCTCTCTATGATTGTCTGTTGGACCTGCGACCCCGCCGAAAGGATGGAAAGGAGGGCTTAGGAAACCCTTTCTTCTTATCTCCCACTTTCTCTAGGATCTCATCAAGAGCTGGTCCAAACAAGAATTTTCCTTCGCAAGGGAGAGAACAGAGTTTGACTCTGGCCTGTGTTATGAATTGGTCACCGAGGAGGATGGCAGGAACAGGCTAAGCCACCAGAAAACCAGAGAGGTTAGTAACTAAGCGAATTGCAGACCACTGATCCTATCAACACAACTAGCAGTAGCCTACAATGCCCTAAACGCCTCGGCACAGCCGGAGAACAATCTAAGCCTAAAGCCAGAAAGGTGAAATCTAAATTGCCCTGGAGTAGATCCCCAAAGGAATAGACAGCCCCCAAACATATATTGTCAGTGAGATAAGATGAGACAAAACACAGGCAGAGAACAGACTGAGCAAACGGTGGGGCCCAAGCTGTCTAGACAGGACAGGACAGAAAAGATACTGTCTGCAATCACGCACAAAACCCTAAAAAAAATCCAACACATCTGATATACAAAAAAACCTGAGGCCACACGACCTCACCCCCGCTAGATCAGCACTCTGATATGAACTGGAAGCAAAGCAAAAGATACTAACATAACAGGGGACTGAACAAATTGACACAAGCTGTAACATATGAGCAGGGCCCAGCGCTGCCCCCAGCAGGGAGTATGCTGAACTCTAGCAACAAAGCAGAAAGGAAAAAAAAGGCACAACCAGATTAGATGCAAAGGATTAGCAAAAGAATCACTTAACTGAACCATGCAGATCAAGCAGGAGACAAAAGAACTCCAAATGCACAAGGAGGAAATCACCAGCAACCACCAAGGGAAGCTGTTGTGAGCTCATTTTCGGGTTTTCCTCTGGCTTCTGATGAGGGTTAGGGAGCTGGCTGTGCTGACAGAGGAGTAGTGAGTTCTCTATCTGGACTCCCTCTGCTGGTGAAAGGAGGTAATGAAGCTGATCTAAATGGCAGAGACTGGCCACCTGAGGAAGAGGACTGTGATTGGACATCAGGAATTTCTGATTGGATTTAAGGCAGCCAACTCCCTAGTTTCTTGCTGGTGATTTCTCCTGACTGTGGCTTCTGGTTTCCAGTTTGGTTCCTGCCTTCTGAAAGCTAAGTTTTCTCTGCTATTGTTCATATGAGTTTTCGTCTGGTTTACTTAGTTTTTGTGTTCAGCCAGCCCTGGCTGGGATTGGGCTGAATCCCCATTTTGTCTCTGATCAGTTGATCTCTTTTGCTCTGTCTTCAGAATATACCTGAGTGCTGATATAGGGAATTGAAGTCTAGCGACTTCAGGGCCTTTTTCTATCAGACGTGGACATTTTTTGGCAGGGTTTTTTGCATGATTGCAGACAGCAGCTTTTCTTTCCTGTCCTTTCTAGTTAGTGAGAGCCCCATAGGCTGAGCAATCAATCTTTCTATCTGTGTTTTCATCTTGTTTCATCGACAATACATGTTGGGGGCTGTCTATTGCTTTGGGGTCTGCTCTGGGGCAGTTTAGATTTTCCCTTTCTTTCTTTAGGCTTATTTAGTTCTCCGGCCATGACGAGGCGTCTAGGACCACTATAGGCACGCTCCACGGCTACTACTAGTTGTGTGGATAGGATCAGGGGTCTGCAATCCGCTAGTTACCAACTTCTCCGGTTTTCTGGGCTTAGCTTGCTTTTTGTTTTTTCCTCCTCAGTGACTCATTCATAACAGGAAGCCTGCTCAATTATATGCTCCCAGCCAGTAATCCCAGATTCCCAATTATCGTTGTCAGGTGGCAAACTTCCATCAACCTGGCCAGCTTCACTACTCCCAGTAACCAGCAGAGGGAGCTCAGGCTCAGAAGTCCGACCAAGGGAATTCATAACAGGCCTGCATGTTCCCTGGCCAGCATTTTAGCCAGACCACCTGATGACCTGCATTGATCAGTGCCGCCGATCTGGCAGCCATATTTGCTGAGTCCGCAGAAGCATCTGCCAGAAATGCTGCTGCTGCCTTCATGTTGGGAACAGCCGCCAGGATGGTCTCTCTTGGGACTCATTGTTCCAGTTGGTCCTTGAGATTGTCTAGCCAGACTTTTAAGGATCGAGCCGTGCATGTGGCTGCAATGGCTGGTCTTAGGGCTCCCGACAAGGATTCCCAAGCGGCTTTAAGGAAATTATCTGTTTTCCTGTCCAGAGGTTCTTTTAATGATCCCAAGTCTTCAAACGGGAGAGAAAACTTCCTCAAGACTTTAGGTACTGCCACATCCAATTTTGGGGCCTTATCCCAGGAGGAGGATGCTTCCTCATCAAATGGATATTTTCTTTTAAGGGGCAAAAGACCATGTGTTTTTCTGTCCGGCCTCTCCCATTCTCTTTTAATGAGTTTATCCAATTGTTCAGTCATGGGAAAGGTTCTGCACTTCTTTTTCTGTAGGGCCCCAAACATCACGTCCTGAGCTGACATTTTAGTTTTTTCATTCACTAGCCACATCGTGATCCGTACTGCTTTTATCAATTTATCAAATCCCTCAACTGGAAAATAGTCTCTCTTCTGAACTGCTGTCTGGCGACCCTGTCTGATCGGATTCTCGTAGTTCTGATGCCGCAGTCTTGTCTGGTGTTGAAAAGAATTGACTGGACCTTTCTTTCCCCAAACTACAGCTATCTGCCAGGGGATCCAGTGTGCTAACCAACTTACGCACTTCGGATTAAGGACCTTAGTTTGGCCGAAAAACTAGGGGATTCTTCCGATATTGTTCATTCTATATAGCCCAGCCATAATCTCTTTGTCCAGGCTGTTTCAAATTTCTATCCACAAAGAGGGCATTCCTTATTCTTCAATTTAGTCTTTAGTTCCTGTGAACTGATGAAACAAAGACTGAGTTGTTTGGTCATACAAAAAGGCGTTATGCATGCGCTGTATTGTTGACCGATGCACAGTGACACCATCTGCAGCAAGATGATGCTGCAGGTCTTTGGAGGTGGTCTGTGGATTGTCCTTGACTGTTCTCACCATTCTTCTTCTCTGCCTTTCTGATATTTTTCTTGGCCTGCCACTTCTGGGCTTAACAAGAACTGTACCTGTGTTCTTCCATTTCCTTACTATGTTCCTCACAGTGGAAACTGACAGGTTAAATCTCTGAGACAACTTTTTGTATCCTTCCCCTGAAAAGCTATGTTGAATAATCTTTGTTTTCAGATCATTTGAGAGTTGTTTTGAGGATCCCATGATGCCACTCTTCATAGGAGAATCAAATAGGAGAACTACTTGCAAGTGGCCACTTTAAATACCTCTTCTCATGATTTGATACACCTGGCTATGAAGTTCAAAGCTCAATGAGGTTACAAAACCAATTTAGTGCTTCAGGAAGTCAGTAAAAAGTAGTTAGGAGTGTTCAAATCAAGAAAATGATAAGGGTGCCCATACTTTTGCACCGGTCAAATTTTGTTTAAATGCAGATTGCACATTTTCTGTTAGTACAATAAACCTCATTTGAATCCAGAAATATAACTGAGTCCATCAGTTATTAGATATATGAAACTGAAATACCTGTTGCAAAAACCAAAATTGTTATAAAGAAAAAAGGTTAACATTAATAGGGGTGCCCAAACTTTTACATATGACTGTATATGGATGAGCCCAAGATGGGAGACATACCGTATATACTTGTGTATAAGTTGACCTGTTGTAAAAGGAGAGGAACCTAATTTTGCCACGAAAAACTGGGAAAATGTATTGACTCGAGTATAAGCCGGGTATGCATTGTCCCTACCCTTGTATGCATGGCTCCTTATCCCTGTCCTTGTCTGCATGGATCATCATCCCAGTCCTGGTATGCATGACTCCTTATGCCTATCCATGTCTGCATGGCTCCTCATCCCTGTCCTGGCATGCATGGCTCCTCATCCCTATCCTTGTATGCATGGTTCCTCATCCCTATCCATGAATGCATGCCCCCCCATGAGAAAAGCATTTTAAAAAAAAAACCTCCTACTTACCTTCCCTGTTGCATCCTCGCAGCATCTTTTCCAGCTTCCAGCATTTCCTGCTGCTGGCTGATCATGTGTCCCCTCTCATTAAGGTAATGAATATTCACCTTGCTCCACTCACAGGGGGCATGTGATCTTTCGGCCATGGGAGCTGCTGGAAGCCGGAACAAGATGCTGCGAGGGCGCACATGGAAGATAAGTAGAAGGGGTTTTTTTTACAGCTGCTGGAAGCCGGCGGTTGCGGCTGTAACTGTGCACACTATTAGATAAATGAATATTCATTGCAAGTGCAGTGAATATTCCTGCCTCCTGTGACCCATTGCTCCGCCGCTCCCCCTCTCCCACCGGCTTCTGGGTCAATGACACATGTATAATCCGAGGGTGTCGTTTTCAGCACACAAAAATGTGCTGAAAAAGTCAGCTTATACAAGAGTATATAAAGTATATACCAGTATTGGGGACATTTTACCTTGAAAGGGCCCAGGGTGTGGACATCTATACTAAGTTGGGGGACATATATTCCAGGATAGACCTAAGATGGAGAACATATATACCAGGAAGGAGACCAGGATGGGGGACATATATAACTGCAAGGAGCCCAGGATATAGGACATTACTACATAATGGGAGAGGGGGGCTACATCTATATCCGTACAGGATTTAGAACACTACAAGGACTATACATATGACCAACATGAAGGGGGTGGGGTCAGGTCCAAATTTTGCCTTCAGACCCATCAGTCTCTAGTCAATATATGGCAGCCATTAGAGTTGAGCGACTATGGTCGGATCGGGTTTCGTGAAACCCGAATGAACCAAAATTTGAGTCGGATGAAACTGGTCCGACTAGGGTAAAAAAAAGTCAGAGTTCTGTCTGAAACCCGACCCCAATGCAAGTCAATGGGGAATAAAAGTCGGCATTGAGTGGATGACTTTTATTTCCCATTGACTTGCATTGGGGTCAGGTTTCGGACGAAACTCCGACTTTTTTTGCCCTAGTCGGACCAGTTTCATCCGACTCAAATTTTGTTTCATTCGGGTTTCACGAAACCCGATCCGACCAAAGTCGCTCAACTCTAGCAGCCATGTATTTCTAATTCTGGAAAACGCCTTTACAGGACTGGGTAAGCGGTGAAAAGGACTTTATAGTCCTACATGATCTAGAAATCATAATAATATCAAATCCTAGTGAAAAAGGGGGAAATCTCGTAAAATACATATGGTTTGGTAAATTCACATTGAAATGTTATGAGAAGGTAGTCCTACATGATCTACAAATCATAATAATATCCAATCCTAGTAAAAAAGGGGGAAATCTCCTAAAATACATATGGATTGGTAAATTCACATTGAAATGTTATGAGAAGGAGAGAGCAAAACTGGAAATAAATACAGCAAACCTCTCCTGATCATATCCAGATACTTCAAACACATGGCCTGTAGTCTGCATCAGTGTCCAATTTACATTACAAGACATGATTCACGTCAGCATAGATTTAATCTGGTATAAGCATCAACATTTCCATTCACTGTCTGCAAGCAATGACTTTAGAGAAGATAAGAAAATTTCACATTTCAAGAACACAATATCCTAGATTGTTAGAGATGGATATACATAAACTGGTAGCATTACCTATAAACATGCATTTTGTGCTTCTGTACTCACTTGAGTATTACACATCCTGTACCAATAGAGGGCGCAGTCCAGAAAACTTGTATCCGTGTTCTTCGCCTCGGAGTGCTTTCTGTGACTGCTACAGGGCAATTACTCATGAACTGAGTATCTTCATCATCTATTATCTGTAAGTTAAAATTCACGATTAATTACTTTCTAAAAATAGACTGGATTATAAGCAAGCAATTAACAGCTGAGCACCGGTACTAATGTATCTGCCATGGTGCAAAGTACGAGGTCTGTACAAGTGAATATTATCTGGATGGGAAGATTCAGCTCCAGGGCCTCTAGTCACAGAAAAAAAGCTGCATTGCCCTTCCATTCATTCCTTTGCTGACCGACATCAGGTTAATATCCTGCTCACAGTCTTCCACACTGCTATTATCATTAGCGAATTTCTTTTTGAAGTGTAGTCAATGACCAGTCCTGCAATAAAGCCTAAGGTCCTGTAACAAAATATATAAGCTACATTTTGATTACAGTGAACCTGAACGCTCCGATCTGAGTGCTGGCGGCAGTGCCGGGTATTGACGTACGAGACTCATCCGAGTTTCTCGCATGTGAGCATGAGCCCTGAAACAGACTGGTTACACTTCCACCAACCAACAAAATGTAACAGGTTAAATCACACACACCCGATCAGAACTGACTGGGACCACTGTGCTGCGTCACTCAGTAGGCACGGAAATGTTGACTATGGTACTATAATTTACCTAGATGTGCACCTGCCTAGTGTGGCTGCCAAGCATTTACCTGGAAAACTGAATGTCGTCCAGGGGTGGCCTATTGGTGATGCAGCGTAGCAGCTTACAAACGTAAAAGGACTCTAAACCCACTAGGTAGAACCCAGCTATTGAATTATTCACCGTCGTGTTCTCTTTAACAACCATGTGAGTGCAATGGGACGCTTGTAAGGGGCTGACATTGCTATGGACAGCAGAGACATGCTGCCCCTTTAAGAGACAGCACCCCCTTGGCTGATGCGATGGTACATTTGATTCTACCCTTCAAAACACTGCTTTGGTTTGCTCTTCCAGCTATGGAGAGGGGAGGGGCTGTTTTCCAAGTGAGAGTTTGGAGCTGGGAGTCTGCAGGAGACTGATGTGAGGAGAAAAACATGCATCTTAGAACTGACTGAACTTGTGGGAAAGTGTATACCCTTCTGGGGATAACTCAGGTGGTTTTCCTGTGTTACTGCGAGGAGCCACGAAGATCTACAAGGAAGGAATTCAGAAGAGGGAGTTCACCGTTTCGAGGAACAGGTTTGGAATCGTCACACAAGGACAAGACCACGTTGCACAGAGCTTCCAGGGAGGACATCGCATCATCTTGCAGAGAACTACAGGGGGCCCCCAGGAAGGAACTGAGATACCAACTTTACCGTGAGTGTTAACCCCGTGTGCGCACATGTTTAGGGCTTATGATAGGCTGCAATAGACAGAGCATGGGAGCCGTGCGGCCGAAGTAGCAGCGGCCAGTCAGGCTACTGTTATAGTAGCAGCCCACTGTACTTTATTGTATTGTTTTGCCTTTTGAAAGAATACACTGATTTGTGTCACGACTGCAGCCACAGACGCGGCCCAGCAGGCGCCTCCACGCCGATGGCGAGGGGCGGGCATTCCCCGGGGACGCAATATGGACCCTCTATACCACAGAGGGGGACCTGGGTCTACCTGAACTAGGGAAGGGCAGCGACCGGGATTCTGTGGCAGCTGAGCATGTGGACAAGGACACGTAGGACTTGATGACACCGCACAACTTCAGGTATAAATAAAGTAAAGTTTACTTAAAGTAAAATCACAGTACATAGACAAAACCAGGACACACAAGGTCATCAGGACATCAGGACACATGAGGTCATCAGCACATCAGGGTCACCCTCAGGACATCAGACGGGAGTCGTTTGGTTCCGGACATCCAACACGACCTACAGGCACCACTGCAGTCATCCATCTCCAGACAGCGGTCATCAGGTTCCAGACTGCGGTCGTCAGGCTCCAGGCATCGGACCTAGGAAGGAACTCAAGCGTGATGGTATTAACACCGCAGGATTACTGGGCCTGCATGGAGCTAGCACCGCATGGTAGTCAGAGCACAGCATAACAGATGCTCAGCAGGAACACCGGTTGCAAGAGTCTCAGAGTCACTGGGTGCGGGGCTCCAAACACAGAGGGATTCCAGGAACATAACACAGCAGACAGTTCAGACATAGTCAGGTAAGGGATAGGCACAGGATCAAGAATTCAAGCCTGAATACACCGCCTCCAGGCCAGGGCGAATTTAGATGGGGTCAGGTACATGACAGGTACAGGATCAGGGATTCAGGCCCGGATATACCGCCTCCGGGGCAGGGCGAGGGAACAGGACAAAGCAGGAATCAAGCCAGAGAATTTGGCACCATAACCGAGACAGACGAGGTCCACAGACACGAGACACACATGGCAAAGTCCAGGAGCTTTGTGAGTTGTGAGTAGCTCTGGCCCCGCCCATAGGGCAGAGTAAGTTTATAAAGGAGCTGCCCCTCAGCAATTGGCTGGGGACAGCATTTCAAGTAAACACACTAACCCTGATAAAAGCAGGGGGGGTGTGGCCGCGCACACCCTAAGCACACACAGAAACCATTGCAGCACAATCAGTGCAGGAATTGCAACTTAGAGCTCCTGGCATCGTCTGCAAGCCTAGACACACGTGGAAAGTCATGCACCAGCTGCAAATGACCTCACAAACCGTGGACAGCTTCCACAGTGGCGACCAGGGACCGCACATGTGAATGGTCAAGCAGCAGAGCAAAGACCTAACACCACATGTGCAGCTACGCAGCAGAGCAGGGAACTGAGCAGGCTCCACACAGGTAAGCCAGCAGTATCCCAGCTCAATTAGAGGGAAAGGAATAAGGGGTAAAAGAAAAAAACATGCATTGTGACGCCGACTATCAAATACAAACAGAACGGGGTGACAATTTGTAAATAGTTGGTGCACCGTGCCATTTGTATGGCCCAGCTAGAGAATATCACTTTTGTAAATTGTTTTATGTCATTGTATACCCCTGTTTACGCTTTCCTAACACTGCATTCTTTGCCTGTAAATAAATTAACCCTTAGTTGTTTGCACCTCATCTTGTGTACCGTGGTCTCCCAGCATTGTGGTGGTCCCCCGGCCATCGCTTCAAGTGGCGCTGCGAGCAGGATGACTATCACCAAGATGCAGGCAGAAGTCGGCAACGGCGAGAATACTAGTGTTAGTGGAGATGCTGTGGGCATTGGTGGAACCCCTGCAAGGACACTCCCTATAGGCACCATATTTAGTGTGCTTCTGAAATTTGATAGCCATAATATGCCCCTGTCTGATTGGGTGTCCCGGCTGCAAAGCACCCTGAAGCTTTATAACATCAGCACAGACCTTGAAGTGGACATTGCGTTAACTGCCTTGGAGGAAGAGGCCCGTAATAATGTCTGTCTACAGCCGGAACACACCCGTAGTACCCTGAAGGAGCTAGTGAAATTCCTGGAAGAGATCTACGGCGAGACTGCTAGCGCGGGACACCTCCGCGCCAAATTTTTCTCTAGACTGCAGCAGGAAGAAGAAGGGATCTCTCAGTATGCGACAGCACTGCAAGAAGTGTTGGCAGAAGTTCAAAGGAAAGAGACGGATGGGCTCGGTGGCATGGGCTCCAAAGACCGAATACTCCGGAAACAATTCATTCTTGGACTGCACAACACATCCTTGAGGAGAGCACTGTCAGAAAAGGTCAGTGTAGATCCGACTCTTTCATTCCGTCAAATCATGGCAGAAGCAGTGGCTCAAAGTAAGGAAGACAGTTACGCATCTGGTGTGATGTGTGTCCATGGTGCCAATACCAGAGGAGACCGAAATCATCAGGAGGCGCTGGTCCAGGTAGTGCATGACTTGCAGCAGTCTCTTGTCAGTAAGCAAGATAAATTAACCCGGATGGAGCAAAGAATGGGAGAACAACAGTCTGTCTCAACGCACTCATATAACCATCCTTCGGCCCGACCTTTAAGGGGTCAGTTGGTGCAAGCTCCCCCCCGCCAGGCATCAGAGGCACGAAGACAGGCTCGGGGTGCCCCTTGGCGAAGAGGAGGCATCCAATGCTGGGAATGGGGAGGACAAGGGCATCTTGCCAGGGACTTCTGGAATTATGCTCAAAGCCAGCAACAGCCGCCGTTAAACTACCAACCCCCGCAGTAACACGGCACTCTGTGGGGAAAGCAAGAAGAGAGGCCGCTCCTTATCATAATGAACACCTGATTGCTGGGAGTCCCATCCTGCGTGACTGAATTTGAGGGCGTTCCAGTGGATTGCTTGATAGATACCGGTTCACAAGTGACGGTGCCAGAATCATATTTCAAACAGCATTTTCAAGCCCTGGCCAAACCGGAGAAGGAGACATTGATCCGGTTGTTTGCTGCCAATCAACAGCCGATCCCAGTCACAGGGGTTGTGTGGTTGAATATTCGAATCTGTGGGCAAGAAGTAGGAAAGAAAGGGATCCTGCTAGTCCCTGAGCCCATCAAAGAAGATGTACCTGTAGTACTGGGAATGAATATCCTACGAGAACTCGATCAGATAATGTTCACCAAACGGGGACCCAGTTATTGGAAGAAGGCTGCCACACACAAGCCTACTCAAGAAGCCCTTCAGCGATTGATCCGTGTCAGTGGGACGCAGAAGAGTATGCCGTCTTATCAGGCTATAGGGGTCATCAGGGCCCCTGGGAAGGAGTCTGTAATCCTTCATCCCGAGCGAGAAAGTATATTACACCTTCCAGTGGGGACTCATTGCAACCTTGATGGGCTGGAGGTGATAGTTCAGCCTGTGGTAGGCGGAGGAGCGGACCAAGAAGTTATAATAGCTTGTACGATAGCTTTGGTCCAGCGAGGACACGTCCCCATAACAGCTTTGAACCTGGGCCCCGGGGAAGTCACCTTGCCCTGGGGGACAGATCTGGCCCGGGTGTACCTACACAAGGGCAAAGTGGTGAGTCAGAAGGAGATGTGTTTATTGCCGATCAAAGGTGTGGGGTGGACCCTGGCAGTCGCTGCGGGGCCCGAAGAGAAGCCATCCTCAGAGCGGAATGGACAGATCATCCTTGACCAAATGGAAGTGGATGTGAAGGCTCTTGACCCTGAGCGTGTGCGGGCGATAGGAGCGATGCTGTGGGAAAATCAGGCTGCATTCGCCCGTCAAGCCGAAGATTTTGGCTGTACCGAAGCGATCACACACGAGATACCGACCGGGGACGCTTGTCCAATTTGAGAACGATACCAGCAAATCCCACCCAAGATGTACCAAGTGGTGAAGACATTATTGAGGCAGATGCTGGATTCAGGAGTCGTGCAGAGTAGTCAGAGTCCTTGGGCGGCACCAGTGGTGCTCGTCAAGAAGGATGGGACCATTCAGTTCGGTGTAGATTACCGGAGACTCAATGCTTGCACTGTGCAAGACTCATATCTGTTACCCTGCATCGAGGAATCCTTGACAGCGTTGGGGAAAGCCAAGTACTTCTCCACCTTGGATCTAGCAAGCGGATACTGGCAAGTGGCCGTGGCCGAGAAAGACAAGGAAAAAACTGACTTCATCATCCCTATGGGATTGTTCGAGTTTAACTGGATGCCCTTCGGGCTCTCCAATGCTCCGGGCACGTTTCAATGGCTGATGGAAAAGTGTTTGGGAGACATAAACTTTGAGGCTACCCTGATCTACCTGGATGACATCATTGTGTTCTCTGCCTCGTTCGAAGACCATCTTGCCCGGCTTGGACAGGTACTCGGAAGACTGCGGGCTCATAACCTGAAGGTGAAGCCAAAGAAGTGCCACCTCTTCAAGAGAGAGATCGAGTACCTTGGCCACATAGTGTCACAAGATGGAGTTCTGCCTTCACCAGAAAAAGTGGCTGCTATCCAGAAGTGGCCAGTTCATCGAACCGTGCAGGAACTCCAGGCCTTCCTTGGACTCGCTGGGTACTACCAACGGTTTGTCAAAGATTTCGCAAAGGTGGCGGGTCCTCTGAATGAACTGTTGAGGGGGACCGCCGGAGTGCCGAAGACCCAGTGCATCCCCTGGGACCAGAGGCGAGAGGAGGCCTCTGTTCACACAGGATGCATTATAGTTACCACTGGGCAGCCCACCATAGGGCGTCATTAATAGGCTGTAAACCAGATGCTCTGGATTCCTTGTGTGAACATTGCAACATACAGAGTATTTATTTTTTACACTGGTGTGCCACACGGCCAATCCCTGATTGAAGGCTGGCTGTCTAATTTAGTATTATTGCACCTGTGCAGTTGCCATTCTACTTGGGTCCGCTGCACCCTGTCAGTGCATTTGTATTGAGGCCTAGTTAGACAGGTAAGCATCTTTGCCTGTTTTTGGTTTTTCTTGAATATTGAAGGATTTTTTCCTCTTTTTTGGTTTTTCAGTATTCAGCTCTGCAGGTTCCAGTAGTCATCACATGGACACTTCACTCACATGCAACTTTCATACTTATGGTCCTGTGACAACGAGCTTCTCTTCCTGCTTCTCTCAGTTTTTCACTGAACACTGAGCGCATTAGGGAGAGCAGCTTGTCGGTACATGACTAAGTGTGCAAATCACACATATGCTTGGGGAGGGATGTGTGTGTGTGTGTGGGTTACGCCAAACGGAATTCTTGCCCTAGATACACCTCTCTGTAACGGTCAGCGGCATATTTCCCATCACCTTACAAGAGTGTAGTTTAGAGCAGGGAAATAGAGTTTAATAATCTTGCTATTGCAGCGCTATTATAATTCTTCCGCAGTATTAAAACAAGTCTTTTTCAGGGCTAAATATTTTCCTTAGGATTAAGTTTAGGAATAGAGAAATCTAGGCTGGGTATAATATTACTATTGCAGTACTTGTATAGCACCTTTGCTGCTTCTCCATCCTCAGGGAGTGTAGGAGGGCAGCCCTACAGGGCGAACCAGGGGGAATACTATAGGAATACAAGAAGTAGTCAGTGTTGAGTAGGCTGTGTGTTGGAAAGGAGGTGAAAGAAGGAGTACAGGTTTATTGGTTGTGGAACTACAAGGCTCTGTGTGAGGAGGCCAGGGTGATAGTCGTGACGAGGACCTGCTGCATTGCCACACCCTGGCGCCCCACAAAGGAAACACAAAGTCCCGTTTGCTGTGTGTAATATGTACAAAAGCAAGATGGCTATTTGTCATTGGGTGAATATCTCATAAAGGTCATTTGCCACATACCAATGTACCTTTATGAGATATTTCCCCACTGACAAATAACCAGAAATTTGTGGGTTAAGCTCTATACAATATGGGAAAAAAAGGATTTAGTCAGCTACCAATTGTGCAAGTTCTCCGACTTAAAAAGATGAGAGGCCTGTAATTGACATCATAGGTAGACCACAACTATGAGAGTCAAAATAAGAACACATTCAGAAAATCACCTTGTCTGATTTGACAACATTTATTTTGCAAATGATGGTGGAAAATAAGTATTTGCTCACCTAAAAACATGCAAGATTTCTGGCTCTCACAGACCTGTAACTTCTTCTTTAAGAGGCTCCTCTGTCCTCCGCTCATTACCTGTAGTAATGGCACCTGTTTGAACTTGTTATCAGTATAAAAGACACCTGTCCACAACCTCAAACAGTCACATTCCAAACTCCACTATATGGTGAAGACCAAAGAGCTGTCAAAGGACACCAGAAACAAAATTGTAGCCATGCACCAGGCTGGGAAGATTGAATCTGCAATAGGCAAGCAACTTGGTGTGATGAAATCAACTGTGGGAGTAATAATATGAAAATGGATGACATACAAGACCACTGTTAATCTCCCTCCATCTAGGGCTTCACGCAAGATCTCACCCCGTGGGGTAAAAATGATCACAAGAACGGTGAGCAAGAATCCCAGAACCACATGGGAGGACCTAGTGAATGATCTGCATAAAGCTGGGACCACTGTAACAAAAGCTATCATCAGTAACACACTATGCCACCAGGGACTCATGCAGTGCCAGACGTGTCCCCCTGCTTAAGCCAGTACATGTCCGGGCCCGTCTGGAGTTTGCTAGAGAGCATTTGGATTATCCAGAAGAGTACTGGGAGAATGTATGATGAAACCTTAAGTCCCTGCTCTGTCTCCGACATTTAATTCACAACTTTTGACTGTCCATTTGATAATATTTACAATGATTTGCTGTGAATATGCAGAATGTTCAGTTTTTCCAGAGATTCTATTGTCTTCATTGCTTCTGGCTCCATCTAGTGACCAGAGCTATAACTACAGTGTTATTGTATTTTACTTTCACTTTGCTTCTTTTCCCTCCTTCACAATGTATTCTGGGAAGGTTGCAAGGCACCCTGGTAAGTTTGCAAAGGATTATGGTTAGTCCAGCCACCATTTTCCCTCCAGTTCTCCATTTTCTCTCAGCCTGTATGCTGGAAGCATCTCATCTCTCTTCTCCCTTTGCGACAGCATCGCTGGTACGTAATCACGCTTCCTGTGTCTAATTTTCTGTCCCATATTAGCCTGCCTAGTTAGTTTTCCCTTGATCAGCTAGTAGTGCAGATTTCGATTCATAATGTATTATGTATGATACTGTATGTATCCCTGATGTACCCTGTATTGACTCAGAGTATATATATGTTTGTATTGTAGTTTCACCGCATAGTGTGGTATAGCGTGGTATACTACCACGTTCAATAAAATACAGATTCAACCTACAGTCTCCTTATTGGACCCCGGTATAACGGTTTAGCTGCCTGTTTAAGCTACATGAAGTCTGCTTCAATTAGTGAGGACAGAAGAGTGAAACAGCGGCTCTCCAGCTAGTGGGAATACAGAGATAAGAGCCTTCCATCTTGCAGAACCGCACTGAAACAATGGCTATCCAGCTACTGGAAACTCAGAGATAGAAGAGTATTCCATCCTGCAGAGGCAAGTTACACAGCACCATCCAGCTAGTGCAATTCAGGGAAAAGACAGCCCTTCATCCAGCTTGCAGGAACTAGAGAAACAGCAGAAATCCACCTAGTGAGATTCAAGTCACCGGCTACACAGAGACTAATACAGCTACAGCAATCTCTGCAAAAGCCAAGCATTCCTCCAAGACCCCATGCCCCACAAATCACACAGGACAAAATCTGCTACATCTGTCTCCTCAAAGACTGTTTCCATTAGCAGCGTGGTCACCATTGCGCGCGCAAATGCTGAAGTCCCCAAAATGCAAGCAAGCTACTCTGAAGAAGAGATGCAACTTAAATTAGAGAAAGCACGCCTAGAAGATAAGAGAGAAAGTCACGTATAGACAGAGAGAAGATACGCTTAGAAACAGAAGAGCAAGAGAGAAAAATGCAGTTGAGAAGGCACGTGTGGATGCCACCTTAGAGAGCCTAGCAGCAAAAAGAGAGGCTGCTGCAGCACTAGCCGAAGCAGAATCACTAGAAGCCTCACACAACCCTGAGCTGCATAGCCTAAGAAGTGCGCCAAGTCTGAAGTTGCCACTGCAAGATTCGCCACAACGCACATCTCAGTATGTTAATGAACTTCCTGATCCAAACTATAACCAAGAACACGACACATCCAGTGAAGCGAGTGAGAGTCATCATGAGGCTCAGCTCCAGGAAAATGTGGAGCAAAACAAATCTACTAATGACTAACTTGCTCCTCACCAGGTAACCAACATGAATCACCTTGCTGACACACCGCACATCAGACAGAAGCAATATGACATCGGCTGGAGCCACCCTGAGGATACTAACATGTATGAATGCACCTCACATCACTATCATGGTGACCCATCACCTGTATACTCTGCTGACAATCGGTTCACAACAGAATTTGCTAAGTTCTTCACACGACGTGATCTGGTTGCCAAGGGACTCATGAAATTCACTGACCACGCTGAAGGTTACAGAGCTTGGAAAGGTTCCTTCTAAAATGTCACTAGATGCTTGGGGCTACAACACAGGGAAGAGACAGACCTCTTAGTAAAATACCTGGGAGAACAGTCAGTCAAAAACGCAGTAAGGATCAGAGACATTAATATAAACCACCCTCAAATTGGCCTTAAAGAGATTTGGAAGAGACTAGACGAGTGCTACGGCTCAGCAGAATTAATAGAGAGAGACTTCTTCAAAAGAATCGATGACTTTCCTAAAATATCTAACAACGGTCTCCAGAAACTTAGAGAACTAGGTGACCTGCTAAAGGAAGTCCTAGTTGCCAAATGTGAAGGTGACCTACCAGGACTTGCATACCTTGACACAGCCAAAGGTGTTATCCCTATAGTCCAAAAGTTGCCCTACAATCTTCAGGAGAAGTGGCTCACACGTTGTTCCATGTACAAATACAAACACAGTGTTCCATTCCCTCCCTTCTCTGTTTTTGTAGACTTTATACACGAACAAGCGACAATCAGAAATGATCCCAGCTTTGATTTTGCAATGTCATATGCCACACCGTCACCAGCTGCAAATCCACGCGGAACATCTGTGGCAGTGCACAAAACTTATGTTTCTTCTCCAAATTCCAATTACAGGTCTGCTGGCCAATCTCAATCAGAGACAAAGGTACAGGTCCCTGACAAGCAGTGCCCGCTCCATCAGATGCCTCATCCGCTCCTGAAATGCAGAGCCTTCAGGGGAAAAGCTATGCTAGATCGCAGAAGCTTCTTGAAAGAGAACGATATCTGCTACAAGTGCTGCTCATCCACAGCTTACTTCCCCATGATTGTAAGCTCAGTGTAAAATGCACATAATGTGGCACCACAGATCATAACACAGCCCTACATCCTGGCCCAGCTCCATGGAGTGCACAAAACACACCAGCTGACAGTGAGCATGGCGGGGAGGAAAGGAGCACTGATGCAGCTACGCCAGAGATCACTTCACAATGTACTGAAGTCTGTAAAGGGACAATAGATAGTAGGTCCTGTTCAAAAATATGCCTTGTCCGAGTGTACCCAAAGGGTCATAGAGACAACGCTGTAAGGCTGTATGCTATATTGGATGATCAAAGTAATTGATCCTTGGCTAGATTAACATTCTTTGACCTATTCAACATCAAAGGGCCAAGCACCCCCTACTCATTAAAGACATGTGCAGGTACTGTGACAACAGCAGGTAAGAAAGCTGCTGACTACCAAATGAAGTCCTTAGACGGACGATTCTGCCTACCACTACATACAATCATCGAGTGTAATCAGATCCCAGACAACAGATCTGAAATCCCTACACCAGATGTGGCAATCAATCACGCTCACTTAAAATGCATAGCACACCTTATACCGGAACTCGACCCTCAGGCACAGATAATACTGCTGTTGGGAAGAGATATCCTACAGGTTCATAAAGTAAGAAGTCATATCAATGGACTCCACAATGCTCCCTACGCCCAAAGGCTAGACCTAGGATGGGTCATAATAGGAAACGTACGCTTGGGACACATGCACGCCCCATCTTCTGTGACAAGTATGCTAACAAATACATTGGAGAAAGGACACCCATCTCTGTTTCAACCAACGAGTTCCATGTCAAGGAACTAAGTATTAGAGAAGTGAAGGGCACCGCTCATAGATCTCAGACAAGAGGGCTCGCTGAGGGCCTGGAAAAAACATGACATGGAAAAGCAAGAGAAAGATCATGCCCATATATAAAGAAGCACCTCAAGTGTATATAAAGAAAAGTGACACTTTATTAGACAATATTACAAAAAGCAAAAAAGCACACAATACATATTAAAAACATTTAAAATACAAAAAGGACCTTCAAAGATTCATGCCTTTTTATAGAAGCAGTGACTTAACACACCTACTAATCTCCCAAGGAACAAGGTAGGTACATTAAAGCCACTGTCAAAGGTATTGCACATACAGTGGGGAAAAAAAGTATTTAGTCAGTCAGCAATAGTGCAAGTTCCACCACTTAAAAAGATGAGAGGCGTCTGTAATTTACATCATAGGTAGACCTCAACTATGGGAGACAAACTGAGAAAAAAAAATCCAGAAAATCACATTGTCTGTTTTTTTTTTCATTTTATTTGCATATTATGGTGGAAAATAAGTATTTGGTCAGAAACAAAATTTCATCTCAATACTTTGTGATATATCCTTTGTTGGCAATGACAGAGGTCAAACGTTTTCTGTAAGTCTTCACAAGGTTGCCACACACTGTTGTTGGTATGTTGGCCCATTGTAATGATGTATAGTAGGTTTCTATGAAGACAGTGGCTAGATGATAGAGTCACAGACACAGGTATCCGTGAAAGTAGTTTGTATTAAACAAGCAGCACAGAACAGCACAGGTGCTGGCGGAGCCAGACAATGACAGCAGTGGTAACAGCAGCAGAACTCAGTCCAGTAGACAGCAAGTTGTACACCAGCACTATGTAGATGTAAGCAGACACAGTCTTAAGGATGCAGGCAAGGACAGTCACTTAGCCCTCTCCCTTGCGGGAGGGGAATCTTCGGGCACAGTGCAGTGGCAGAGAAAGTCACTAGGTAATTGATACTGGATGATTAAAGGTAGCAGGGATAGGTCTCTCAGGTGAAACGCACACAGCAATCAAGATCTTCAGCGCATACCGTGAGTGCTGTAGTAGCGGTGAGCGGTGGAGGCAGAGCTGGAAGGAGCCTTCAGGCAGACACCGTCAGAAGGTCCAGGCGGCGGCAGTTAGGCAGCAGGTAATCCAGATGGATTCAGCAGGAAGGAAGGAGGTAGCACAGCGTGCAACTCCCAGCTAGCAGATCAGGTACAGGACGAGATATACAAGCAAGGTAGTCACGTCCAGGAAAGCTATTTAAACCCGGCGGGCGGGACCAACAGGCGGTGATGTCACAGGAACCAGTATGGCCGAATGAAGCCAGGCTTAAGGGCAACAGTAAGGGCAAAGTCCGGAACACAGCAGAATAGGAACGATGCTTACATTATTCCCCCCTTAAAGAATGTCCTCCGGACAATCTTCGACCAGGCTTGTCCGGGTACCTTAGATGAAACTGCTCCAGCAGCCGCGGAGCACAGATATTCTCCACTGGTTCCCAGGAATTCTCCTCGACAGAGTATCATTGCCACTTGACCAGGTATTGCAGCTTCCTTCTGAAGATCCGTGAATCCAGAATCTTCTCCACGACATATTGTTCATGTCCATCAACGAGCACTGGAGCTGGAGGAGAGGAAGTACGCCCTGGGAAGGAATTTGGTACAACTGGCTTTAGTAGGGAAACATGGAACACCGGGTGAACCTTCCAGGCAGGGGGTAATTTCAGACGCACCGCTACCGAATTCACTAGAGCCACGATCTTGTATGGCCCTACAAACTTCTGCCCAAGCTTGACAGTCGGTGCCCTCACCCTCAGATTCTTGGTAGACAACCAGACCGTATCTCCCACCCTATACACCGGAGCTGGCCTCCTGGTACGATCTGCTGCTCTCTTATACCTCTCCTGCGCTGTCGTCAAGGTGGTCTTCAGAGCTTCCAAATTCTGCTGTAAGAAAGAAAGATGGTCAGACACAGCAGGCACTGCAGCCTCCTTGGGGAACTGCGGCAAGATGCTTGGGTGGTAACCCTGATTAGCAAAGAACGGTGACTGCTTAGTCGAGGAGTGCTGCGAGTTGTTATATGTGAACTCTGCCAGGGGAAGCAGATCTACCCAATCGTCCTGCAGATGACTTAAGTAGCAACGGAGGTACTGCTCCAGGGTCTGATTCGTACCTTCCGTCTGTCCATTGGTCTGTGGATGGTAAGCCGAAGACAGACTTACTCTAATATCCAGAGCCGCGCAGAAACACCTCCAGAACCTAGACGTGAACTGCACCCCACGATCCGAGATCACCTCATCCGGGACTCCGTGCAGACGGACCACCTCTTGAATCAACAAGTCTGCAGTCTGTTTTGCTGTGGGTAATCCAGCGCAAGGGATAAAGTGTGCTGCCTTAGTGAGGCGGTCCACGACCACTAGAATGGTGTTCTTACCCTTGGAGACCGGTAGTTCAACAATAAAGTCCATTGAGATGGATCTCCAGGGACGAGATGGTATAGGCAAGGGTTGTAACAACCCGGAAGGCGACGCACGAGGCGTCTTGAACCGAGCACATACCTCGCAGGATGACACGTATCCCTCCACGTCCTTCCGGTACGAAGGCCACCAGAAGTACCGAGCCAGGAACTCTTGGGTCTTCGTTATTCCACGATGTCCCCCAATCTTAGAATCATGGATCAGTCGGAGGACTTCAAGTCTTGTCACCTCTGGTACATACAGCCGATTCTCCTGTAACCACACTCCTCCACTGAAATTTAGGCTTACTTCGGGGGTAGGTTGCCTTAGCAACGGATCTGCTGCGTATGCTGCTTTGATCTCAGACAGAAGATCCTGATGATGGATTGCAGAGATGAAATGAGCGGGAGACAAAACAGTACTAGGAGACGACTCAATCACTTCCTCAGGAGCAGCAATCCTAGATAGCGCATCTGCCTTACCATTCCGTGCCCCCGACCTGTAGGAGATGATGAAGTTGAATTGGTTTAGAAACAAGCTCCAACGTGCCTGACGTGGGTTCAAACATCTTACGGACTGCATGAATTCCAAGTTTCGGTGGTCGGTAAGAACTGTAATCGGAGTTGAGGACCCCAGCAGCAAGTGTCTCCACTCCTTGAACGCCGTCACAATCGCCAGTAACTCCTTGTTCCCTACGTCATAGTTCTTCTGCGCCGGGGATAGCTTCTGAGAAAGAAAGGCACAAGGATGAAGAACTGCCTTCTCACCTCCTCTCTGTGACAACACTGCGCCGATGGCGACATCCGATGCGTCCACCTCAAGAGTAAAGCTCAGGTCTGGGTCTGGATGTCTTAAGATGGGAGCCGACACAAATTTGTCCTTCAGCCGTGTGAACGCCTCCTGGGCTTGCGGAGTCCACCGGAACGGTACCCCCTTCTTAGTCAGTTGGGTGATGGGTGCCACAATCTCAGAGAAGTTACGGATGAAGCGCCTATAGAAGTTGGCGAATCCCACAAACCTCTGAACTTCTTTCACCGATCCTGGCGCTGGCCACTCCTGGATCGCTCTGGTCTTTTGATCGTCCATCTGGAGACCCTGTGGAGAGATGACATAACCGAGGAACTGCACTGTTGCCCTGTGGAACTCGCATTTCTCCAATTTGATGTAAAGATGGTTATGCAGCAGGCGTTGCAGCACTGTCCTCACGTGGAGCCGATGTTCCTCGAGATCACTGGAAAAGATTAAAATGTCATCGAGATACACAACCATAAATACATCAAGCACATCTCGGAAAATGTCATTAACAAAATGCTGAAAGGTTGCAGGAGCATTTCGTAGTCCGAACGGCATGACCCGTGACTCGAAGTGTCCATAACGGCAGCGGAAGGCCGTCTTCCACTCATCTCCAGACCGAATTCTCACGAGATTGTAGGCTCCCCGAAGATCCAGTTTGGTGAATATCTTAGCCTGCTTCACCCTCTCCAGTAGTTCAGAGATTAAGGGTAGCGGGTGCCGATTCATGACCGTTACCTTGTTTAAATCACGGTAGTCCATGCAAGGACGCAGACCCCCGTCCTTTTTCTTCACGAAGAAGATTGGTGCACCCGCAGGAGAAGTAGACGGTCGGATGAAGCCCTTGGCGAGATTCTCGTCGATGAAGTCCTTCAAGGCCTTTAATTCAGGACCAGACAAAGGGTAAATACGCCCGAATGGGATCTCCGCCCCAGATACCAGTTCTATCGGGCAATCATAAGGCCGGTGGGGAGGTAACATATCTGCCCTCTTCTTGTCACATACCTCTGCCAGATCCTGATACTCCGGTGGTAATTGTCCCTCAGTCGTAGCTACTACCTTGGGGATAGCAGCGACCTTAGGAATAGCGGGGTTGCTGTTAGAACTTGGAGGGAACTGCACTTCCCTGGTCTCCCAGTTGATGCGAGGATTCTGAACCTGGAGCCAAGGTAACCCCAGGATAATAGGGAAGTGAGGAGAAGATATTAGTAAAAAGGACAAATGTTCCACATGTTCCTCTCCAATGCATACCTTCACCGACTCAGTCTCCATGGTTACCGGTCCAGATGTAAGTGGCGACCCGTCTACTGTCTCCACCAAGACTGACGACTCCCTCTTCACTGCCCTGATTCCATGCTTCCTTGCAAACGCGAAATCCATGAAGTTCCCACTGGCCCCGGAGTCCAACATGGCGGCGCTCTCGACACACCGACCCTGGAAGCAGACCCTCAAGGATAGGTAATAGTGGGAATTCTTCTTAGTAGCGAAGTAGGAGGAAACGACGGATGTCATCGAGATCACCACTGCGTTCAATGGAAGAGATGCCAGCGAATTCATATCGGCAAAGTCCAGGTCTCTCTGATTGTCTCTGCCCCCCGAATTGTTCAGATCTAGGACGCAGGACTCCCCCGCCTCGGAGTTACAATCAATGATAGCTGCAGCCGTCTTACGTCTCCTGACTGGACACTCGGAGATGAAGTGACCGGTCCCCCCGCAGTAGAAGCACAGGTTTTCCTTAAAGCGATGCTCCTTGCGGGCATCAGGAGGATTTCTACGTACGGCATCCACCTGCATCGGTTCGGGCTCGGGCTCGGGATTCCTCCTGCTGGTGACATCTCTGGAGGGAGAAGAGAACGGAACAGTGTTATTAAACCGTAGATCAGACCAGCGCTCCTGTCTGCGCTCGGAGAGTCGATTGTCAATGCGGATGCAGTGATTGATGAAGTCCCCAAGAAGCACGGGCGAGTCCCCGCGTGCCAGTTCATCCTTAACTGCCGTAGACAATCCCCTGCGGAAGATGGCCTGCTTGGCTGCCCCGTTCCAGGTGGTGTCTAAAGCCCATCTACGGAAGTCCAATGCATACTCCAGCACCGAACGCTTCCCCTGCCGAAGGGTCAGCAGCGTCGTCTCAGCAGTATTAGCTCGGTTCGGGTCATCAAACATCTGCGTCATTGCGGCAATGAAATTGTCCATATAGTTAAGCAGAGGGTCGTCGGTCTCAATCAAAGGGTTGGCCCACGCGAGCGCCTTACCAGACAGCAGCATGACTATAGTCAGAACTTTGGAGCATTCAGTAGTGAACTGTGGGGCATGAGCAGCAAAGAAGATCTGGCACTGGTTCAAAAATCCTCGGAATTTATCCCTCTCACCAGCGAACCGGAAGGGTGGAAGCTTCGGGAAGGTCGGTGTAGTATCCCGGGCAGCACCTGCTACCTGCGCGGCTGGGGCCTGTTCCAGAGCAGCAATCCGATCGAGCTGCATAGGAATCGCTTGCTCCAACGCCAGAACACGATCACCCTGAAGAGGAGCTGCTTGTTCCAGCGCCGTAATCCGATTTGCCAGTCGTTGCAACTGTGCCTCTGCTGCCCCGGCGTTGTGTTCGATACGTTGCTCCAGCGTGTCCAGCTGGGTCCTAATGCCTGCCACATCCTGCCGTATCAAAGCAAGCTGCTTGCTTACACGTTTCTCCAGGGACTCTACACCTGCGGTCTCCATATTGGTGGCTTGTATATCCTGTAATGATGTATAGTAGGTTTCTATGAAGACAGTGGCTAGATGATAGAGTCACAGACACAGGTATACGTGAAAGTAGTTTGTATTAAACAAGCAGCACAGAACAGCACAGGTGCTGGCGGAGCCAGACAATGACAGCAGTGGTAACAGCAGCAGAACTCAGTCCAGTAGATAGCAAGTTGTACACCAGCACTATGTAGATGTAAGCAGACACAGTCTTAAGGATGCAGGCAAGGACAGTCATTTAGCCCTCTCCCTTGTGGGAGGGGAATCTTCGGGCACAGTGCAGTGGCAGAGAAAGTCACTAGGTAATTGATACTGGATGATTAAAGGTAGCAGGGATAGGTCTCTCAGGTGAAACGCACACAGCAATCAAGATCTTCAGCGCATACCGTGAGTGCTGTAGTAGCGGTGAGCGGTGGAGGCAGAGCTGGAAGGAGCCTTCAGGCAGACACCGTCAGAAGGTCCAGGCGGCGGCAGTTAGGCAGCAGGTAATCCAGGTGGATTCAGCAGGAAGGAAGGAGGTAGCACAGCGTGCAACTCCCAGCTAGCAGATCAGGTACAGGACGAGATATACAAGCAAGGTAGTCACGTCCAGGAAAGCTATTTAAACCCGGCGGGCGGGACCAACAGGCGGTGATGTCACAGGAACCAGTATGGCCGAATGAAGCCAGGCTTAAGGGCAACAGTAAGGGCAAAGTCCGGAACACAGCAGAATAGGAACGATGCTTACACCCATTCCTCCATGCAGATCTCCTCTAGAGCAGTGATGTTTTTGGCTTTTCGCTTGGCAACACGGACTTTCAACTCCCTCCAAAGGTTTTCTATAGGGTTGAGATCTGGAGACTGGCTAGGCCACTCCAGGACCTTGAAATGCTTCTTACGAAGCCACTCCTTCGTTGCCCTGGCGGTGTGCTTTGGATCATTGTCATGTTGAAAGACCCAGCCACGTTTCATCTTCAATGCCCTTGCTGATGGAAGGAGGTTTGCACTCAAAATCTCACGATACATGACCCCATTCATTCTTTCATGTACCCGGATCAGTCGTCCTGGCCCCTTTGCAGAGAAACAGCCCCAAAGCATGATGTTTCCACCACCATGCTTTACAGTAGGTATGGTGTTTGATGGATGCAACTCAGTATTCTTTTTCCTCCAAACACGACAAGTTGTGTTTCTACCAAACAGTTCCAGTTTGGTTTCATCAGACCATAGGACATTCTCCCAAAACTCCTCTGGATCATCCAAATGCTCTCTAGCAAACTTCAGACGGGCCCGGACATGTACAGGCTTAAGCAGTGGGACACGTCTGGCACTGCAGGATCTGAGTCCATGGTGGCGTAGTGTGTTACTTATGGTAGGCCTTGTTACATTGGTCCCAGCTCTCTGCAGTTCATTCACTAGGTCCCCCCGCGTGGTTCTGGGATTTTTGCTCACCGTTCTTGTGATCATTCTGACCCCACGGGGTGGGATTTTGCGTGGAGCACCAGATCGAGGGAGATTATCAGTGGTCTTGTATGTCTTCCATTTTCTAATTATTGCTCCCACAGTTGATTTCTTCACTCCAAGCTGGTTGGCTATTGCAGATTCAGTCTTCCCAGCCTGGTGCAGGGCTACAATTTTGTTTCTGGTGTCCTTTGACAGCTCTTTGGTCTTCACCATAGTGAAGTTTGGAGTCAGACTGTTTGAGGGTGTGCACAGGTGTCTTTTTATACTGATAACAAGTTTAAACAGGTGCCATTACTACAGGTAATGAGTGGAGGAAAGAGGAGACTCTTAAAGAAGTTACAGGTCTGTGAGAGCCAGAAATCTTGATTGCTTGTTTCTGACCAAATACTTATTTTCCACCATAATATGCAAATAAAATGAAAAAAAAACAGACAATGTGATTTTCTGGATTTTTTTTTCTCAGTTTGTCTCCCATAGTTGAGGTCTACCTATGATGTAAATTACAGACGCCTCTCATCTTTTTAAGTGGTGGAACTTGCACTATTGCTGACTGACTAAATACTTTTTTTCCCCACTGTATATATAAATGACCAAGAATAAATCCTGTATAGCTGAAGAAGCATAACTATAACACATTTGTAAAAGCATCAGATAATACCTCAGTGGCTATAAAGTGCATATAAGAAATACCATATGGGCCCAGAGAACCACAGAAAAAAAAGCATATGATAGGAGAGTAATTAGCCTGTTAAATACAGGTCCCTCAACAATGGCCAAAGATGGAAAACTAGTAACACACAAATTTTAGGGAAGATGACAAACCCATTCCTGGGCTGAGGTACGCTCACACACCAAAGTGAGTGTGGATCCTAGAGTCTGAGCCAGGGCCCTGGCAGTAGGGAGAAAGAAAGTGTGGGATAGGTTCCCACGCATATCGCCACAATTGTGGCTTCCACAGGGAAAAAGATAGCATGCTCTGCTTAGCGATTGTGAACTATATATACACACCCATACGCACACATAATTGGATATGTTATTCACCTGTGCGAGTGGAGACCACGAGAAGCCGCATGGAGGAGCAAGGACGCGGACATCTTGTTAATGTTCATACACGGCATTGTGAGTAAAGTTCAGTCAATTGAAGAGAAAAAAAATGTTCAGCACATGCGCAGAGCATCAGAAACACGATGAATGTTATGGATGCAAGAAGCAGTCAGTCAACTGCGCACGCGTTAAACATAACGTAGTAGCGCAAGCATATTTAAGGACATCTGCCTATTAAAGACTCAATTTGTGTCTATAGACACACGTACGTGCAGAGCATTGAATATGCAAAAAGCATTAAAAATGTAGGATGTAATTAGAGTGGACTGCACACACATAGGACATGACATAATAGCGCAGGCGCATTAGGGACATCTGCTTGTGCGGTGTTAGAGACTTTAATATATCAATGTAGAGCACTCAGAAAATTCATTATCACGCATGCGTAAGACATAGCAAGATGACGCAAATGTGTTGGTAGTGTCTATCTACAAAAAAAGGGGGAAGGAGAGACCATGCGCACAAGTAAATAACTGATAGACTCACATGATCATATTGAGTACAGAAGAAAGACTGCACGCGCATCACACCCTCGTATAATATGCACGCCTAGTAAACTAAGAAGTCACAGATATGTACATTTTACAGTTATTTTACAGTACAGATATAATCGTATTGCACATGAATAAACATTATTCTTACAACAAAAAATAAAAAATAAAAAAAATAATGATAATAATAATAAGAGTGTAAGAACGCACATATTTACATGTATATCTCTCTCATGGCGCAAAAGCAGATATGTCGAAAATAACCACGCCACTCTCAAAAAAAGAGAGAATGTGTCACAGATGGAACAAATAAGGTATCCAAAATCAAAGATTCCATAAAGTGACATGAAATCGATTTTGGGGACATCTTCCTGTGAAATATTAAAAACTTAATGTATATAAACACACACATACATTTGCGAAGCATCAAAAATATGATACACATTATAGATGCAGATTGCAATTAAAGTAAGCTGTGCAAACGTCAAAAAATGACGTAATGGTGTAGATGCATTAAAAACATCAACTTAGGGACTCCATATGTCCACACAGAGTACTCATAACTAAGTTCATTACCACGCATGCATCTAGCATAGCAAAACGGCGCAAATGTATTATTATTAACCACAAAGACGGAAAACAGTGCGCACATGTAGATCACTAACATGATCGTGTTAGATACAAGAAGAAAATTTACGCACCTCGTCCCCTTATAGAATATGCTCAGAAGATTGAGAGAGCACAGATATACATGTATATTGAGACACAAATATCATCTATATATATAATCGTCTTATCGTGTCTGTCTGTCTGTAACCAAAATCCCGCGGCGCTGATTGGTCGCGGCTGCCAGGCCGTGACCAATCAGCGACAGGTGCTGCTGTTTGTAACGGTAAGCTGCCCCTGCCGCTGGCGGCCGCGACCAATCAGCGGCAGGTGCAGTCGGGCGCAGTGCTCAATCAGGCGCAGGGCTCTGTAAAAAATAGAGAATTAAAATAAAAAAAAGGTTATACTCACCTTCCGATGGCCCGCAATCTCCACTCCATGCGCCCGGCCTGCGGTCCCAGTAATGCTTTGCGCCTTAGACCGGAGATGACGTCACTCTTGCGAGAGCACAACATCATCAGTGGTGTTTTGCGCAAAGCATTACCGGGACCGCGAGGCCGGGCGCGTGGAGTGGAGATCGCAGGCCGTCGGGAGGTGAGTATATAACAATTTTTTATTTTAACATGCATACCAGGAAAGGGAGTGAGGGGGACCATGCATACCAGCAAAGGGGGGTGACGGAACCATGCATTCCAGGAAAGGGGGGTGACAAGATCATGCATACCAGGAAAGGGGGGTGAGGGGGACCATGCATACCAGCTAAGGGGGGGACCATGCATACCAGCAAAGGGGGGGAGAGAGACCATGCATACCAGGAAAGGGGGGTGACGAGACCATGCATACCAGGAAAGGGAGGTGATGGGACCATGCATACCAGGAAAGGGGGGTGAGGGGGACCACGCATACCAGGAAAGGGGGTGAGGGGGACCATGCATACCAGCAAAGGGGGGGACCATGCATACCAGCAAAGGGGGGTGACGGGACCATGCATACCAGGAAAGGGGGGTGACGGGACCATGAATACCAGGAAAAGGGGTAAGGGGGAGCATGCATACCAGCAAAGGGGGGGGGACCATGCATACCAGGAAAGGGGGGTGACCAGACCATGCATACCAGGAAAGGTGGGTGACGGGACAATGCATACCAGCAAAGGGGGAGGGGGACCATGCATCCCAGGAAAGGGTGGTGAGGGTGACCATTCATACCAGAATAGGGGGGTGAGGGTGACCATGCATACCAGGATAGGGGGGTGAGGGTGACCATGTATACCAGGAAAGGGAGGTGAGGGGACCATGCATACCAGGAAAGGGGGTGAGGGGGACCATGCCAGGAAAGGGAGGTGAGGGGACCATGCATACCAGGAAAGGGGGTGAGGGGGACCATACATACCAGCAAAGGGGGGTGAGAGGACCATGCTTACCAGGAAAGGGGGGTGAGGGGACCATGCATACCAAGAAAGGGGGGTGATAGGACCATGCATACCAGGAAAGGGGGGTGAGGGGACCATGCATACCAGGAAAGGGGGGTGAGAGGACCATGCTTACCAGGAAAGGGAGGTGAGGGGACCCTGCATACCAGGAAAGGGAGGTGAGGGGACCATGCATACCAGGAAAAAGAGGTGAGGGGACCATGCATACCAGGAAAGGGGCGTGACGGGACCATGCTTACTAGGAAAGAGGGGTGAGCGGACCATGCATACCAGGATTGGAGGATGAGAGGACCATGCATTCCAGGATTGGAGGGTGAGGGGACCATGCTTCCCAGGATTGGGGGTTGATGGGTACCATGCATATCAGGATTGGGGGGTGAGGGGACCATGCATATCAGGATTGGGGTGTGAGGGGACCATGCATACCAGGAAAGGGGGGTGACAGGAACATGCATTCCAGGAAAGGGGGGTGAGGGGGACCATGCATACTAAGAAAGGGGGGTTAGGGGACCATGCTTACCAGGAAAGAGGGGTGAGAGGACCATGCATACCAGGATTGGGGGGTGAGAGGACCATGCATTCCAGGATTGGAGGGTGAGGGGACCATGCTTACCAGGATTGGGGGGTGATGGGTACCATGCATATCAGGATTGTGGGGTGAGAAGATCATGCATATCAGGATTGGGGGGTGAGGGGACCATGCATATCAGGATTGGCATGTGAGGGGACCATGCATACCAGGAAAAGGGGGTGACGGGACCATGCATACCAGGAAAGGGGGGTGAGGGGGACCATGCATACCAAGAAAGGGGGATGAGGGGACCATGCTTACCAGGAAAGAGGGGTGAGAGGACCATGCATACCAGGATTGGGGGGTGAGAGGACCATGCATTCCAGGATTGAAGGGTGAGGGGACCATGCTAACCAGGATTGGGGGGTGAGGGGGACCATGCATATCAGGATTGGGGGGTGAGGGGACCATGCATACCAGGATTGGAGGATGAGAGGACCATGCATTCCAGGATTGGAGGGTGAGGGGACCATGCTTCCCAGGATTGGGGGTTGATGGGTACCATGCATATCAGGATTGGGGGGT